>NC_057813.1:124298784-124319708 GCF_018294505.1 Triticum aestivum | reverse complement strand
CGAAGTGCTGTATATATAGCAAGAGCATTGGTCCCGGTTCGTGAAACCCACCGGGACTAATGCACCCTTTAGTCCCGGTTGGTGCCACCAATCGGGACCAAAGGCCTCTTTTCAGCGGCCCAAAGGGCGGGAAGTGGCGGCCTTTGGTCTCGGTTGGTGGCACCAACCGGGACTAAAGGGGGGGCATTGGTCCCGGTTGGTGCCACGAACTGGGACCAAAGGGTTACATAGTGGTCAATTCCCCCTCCTGACAGATTGACCCATTTGCACTTAAACAAAGGGACCTTAAAATCGTGTCCATAGTCAAGTTCCCATATGTCCACTATGTAACCATAATATGTGTCCTTTCCCCTCTCGGTTGTTGCATCAAAGCGGACACCGCTATTTTGGTTGGTGCTCTTTTGATCTTGGTCAATCGTGTAAAATGTATTCCCATTTATCTCGTATCCTTTCCAAATCAATACAGTCAAAGATGGTCCCCTGGACAACAAGTACGGCTCATCACAAACAGTGTTGGCACCTCTGAGACGTCTTTCCAACCAACTGCTGAAAGTCTTGATGTGTTCACATGTAATCCAGTCGTCGCACTGCTCCGGGTGTTTGGAGCGCAGACTGTTCTTGTGATCATCGACATACTGGGTCACCAAGGTAGAGTTCTGTAGAACTGTGTAGTGTGCTTGAGACCAAGAATATCCGTCCCTGCATATTATTGAGTCCCTTCCAAGCGTGCCTTTTCCAGTCAGTCTCCCCTCATACCGCGATTTAGGGAGACCTATCTTCTTAAGGCCAGGAATGAAGTCAACACAAAACCTGATGACATCCTTTGTTTGATGGCCCATGGAGATGCTTCCTTCTGGCCTAGCGCGGTTACAGACATATTTCTTTAGGACTCCCATGAACCTCTGAAAGGGGTACATATTGTGTAGAAATACGGGGCCCAGAATGACAATCTCGTCAACTAGATGAACTAGGACGTGCATCATGATATTGAAGAAGGATGGTGGGAACACCAGCTCGAAACTGACAAGACATTGCACCACATCACTCCTTAGCCTTGGTATGATTTCTGGATCGATCACCTTCTGAGAGATTGCATTGAGGAATGCACATAGCTTCACAATGGCTAATCGGACGTTTTTCGGTAGAAGCCCCCTCAATGCAACCGGAAGCAGTTGCGTCATAATCACGTGGCAGTCATGAGACTTTAGGTTCTGAAACTTCTTCTCTGCCATATTTATTATTCCCTTTATATTCGACGAGAAGCCAGTCGGGACCTTCATACTAAGCAGGCATTCAAAGAAGATTTCCTTCTCTTCTTTGGTAAGAGCATAGCTGGCAGGACCTTCATACTGCTTTGGAGGCATGCCCTCTTTTTCGTGCAAAAGTTGCAGGTCCTCCCGTTCCTCAGCTGTATCTTTTGTCTTCCCATACATGCCCAATAAGCCTAGCAGGTTCACGCAAAGGTTCTTCGTCACGTGCATCACGTCGATCGAAGAGCGGACCTCTAGGTCTTTCCAGTAGGGTAGGTCCCAAAATATAGATTTCTTCTTCCACATGGGTGCGTGTTCCCCAGCGTCACTCGGAACAGCTAGTCCGCCGGGACCCTTTCCAAAGATTACGTGTAAATCATTGACCATAGCAAGTACGTGATCACCGGTACGCATGGCAGGCTTCTTCCGGTGATCTGCCTCGCCTTTGAAATGCTTGCCTTTCTTTCGACATTGATGGTTGGTCGGAAGAATCGACGATGTCCCAGGTACACATTCTTCCTGCAGCTTCCCAGGTATATACTATCGGTGTCAAGTAAACAGTGCGTGCATGCGTGGTATCCCTTGTTTGTTTGTCCTGAAAGGTTACTGAGAGCGGGCCAATCGTTGATGGTCACGAACAACAATGCCTTTAGGTCAAATTCCTCCTGTTTGTGCTCATCCCACGTACGTACACCGTTTCCATTCCACAGCTGTAAAAGTTCCTCATCTAATGGCCTTAGGTACACATCAATGTCGTTGCCGGGTTGCTTAGGGCCTTGGATGAGAACTGGCATCATAATGAACTTCCGCTTCATGCACATCCAAGGAGGAAGGTTATACATACATAGAGTCACAGGCCAGGTGCTGTGATTGCTGCTCTGCTCCCCGAAAGGATTAATGCCATCCGCGCTTAAAGCAAACCATATGTTCCTTGGGTCACTTGCAAACTCATCCCAGTACTTTCTCTCGATTTTTCTCCACTGCGACCCGTCAGCGGGTGCTCTCAACTTCCCGTCTTTCTTACGGTCCTCACTGTGCCATTGCATCAACTTGGCATGCTCTCCGTTTCTAAACAGACGTTTCAATCGTGGTATTATAGTATCATACCACATCACCTTCGCAGGAACCCTCTTCCTGGGGGGGCGCCATCAACATCACCAGGGTCATCTCGTCTGATCTTTTACCGTAATGCACCGCATACCGGGAATGTGTTCAGATCCTTGTACGCACCGCGGTAGAGGATGCAGTCATTAGGGCATGCATGTATCTTCTACACCTCCAATCCTAGAGGGCATATGACCTTCTTTGCTGCGTATGTACTATCAGGCAATTCGTTATCCTTTGGAAGCTTCTTCTTCAATATTTTCAGTAGCTTCTCAAATCCTTTGTCAGGCACAACATTCTTTGCCTTCCACTGCAGCAATTCCAGAACGGTACCGAGCTTTGTGTTTCCATCTTCGCAATTGGGGTACAACCCTTTTTTTGTGGTCCTCTAACATGCGATCGAACTTCAGCTTCTCCTTTTGGCTTTCGCATTGCGACCTTGCATCAACAATGACCCGGCGGAGATCATCATCATCGGGCACATCATCTAGTTCCTCTTGATCTTCAGCAGCTTCGCCCGTTGCAGCATCATCGTGCACATCGTCTGGTTCCTCTTGATGTTCAGTAGCATCACCATATTCAGGGGGCACATAGTTGTCATCGTACTCTTCTTCTTCGCCGTCTTCCATCATAACCCCTATTTCTCCGTGCCTCGTCCAAACATTATAGTGTGGCATGAAACCCTTGTAAAGCAGGTGGGTGTGAAGGATTTTTCGGCCAAAGTAAGACTTCGTATTCCCACATATAGGGCATGGACAACACATAAAACCATTCTGCTTGTTTGCCTCAGCCACTTCGAGAAAATCATGCACGCCCTTAATGTACTCGGATGTGTGTCTTGAACCGTACATCCATTGCCGGTTCATCTGCATGCATTATATATAATTAAGTGTGTCAAAAATCATTACAGAACATCAAGAATAGATAATTAAGTGACCAAATTAATAGAAGTTCATCATCACATTAAAACCAAAGTACATACATAGTTCTCATCTAACAACATAAAGCTCTGCAGAGCATCTAAATTAATTAAATCATACATTGAAACTATGTAAAATATTTCAATGCGAAAACAAATGCGATCATAATCGCAACCAATGTAACAACTGATCCAATGACATAATGATACCAAGCCTCGGTATGAATGGCATATTTTCTAATCTTTCTAATCTTCAAGCGCATTGCATCCATCTTGATCTTGTGATCATCGACGACATCCGCAACATGCAACTCCAATATCATCTTCTCCTCCTCAATTTTTCTAATTTTTTCCTTCAAGAAATTGTTTTCTTCTTTAGCTAAATATAACCTCTCGACAATAGGGTCAGTTGGAATTTCCGGTTCAACAACCTCCTAGATAAATAAAATCTGTGTCACGTTGGTCGGCATAATTGTCATAAACAATAAATGAACCAATAGTTATGAAAAGATAATATATACCACATCCGAATCATAGACAGGACGAGGGCCGACGGGGGCGGATACCAAAACCATCGCACTATATAAGATGGAATAATAAAATTAATAAAATTATACAAGTATCTATATAAACATGCAAGTAAGAATTTTTTTCCTTTCGGAAAGAAGATAAGAACAAGAGGCTCACCACGGTGGTGCCGGCGACGAGATCGGCGCGGGCGATCGACGGCGGTGAAGATAGGGACGGGACGTGACGGACCGCTAAACCTAGACAAATATTGAGGAAAATGGAATTTGGAGGTCGAGTTGGAGAGGAGAAAGCTTAGGTAGTGTGGCTCGGGCTTTCCATCAAACACCTCATGTGCATAGGAGGTGAGCTAGAGCTCCACAAAGCTCTCTCCTCGCCGGCCAGGAAAAATGGAGCAGTGGGAGTGCTCTGCTCGCGGGTGAGGGGTATATATAGGTAACTCATTGGTCCCGGTTCGTCCCACGAACCGGGATTAAAGGGCAGCCTTTGGTCCCGGTTCATGCCACCAACTGGGACCAATGGTTGTGGGCCAGGAGCGAGGCACATTGGTCCCGGTTCGTCCCACCAACCAGGACCAAAAGGTCCAGATGAACCGGGACCAATGGCCCACGTGGCCCGGCCACCCCCCGGGGCTCACGAACCGGGTGCAATGCCCCCATGGGTCTCGGTTCTGGATTGAACAGGGACTAATGGGCTGACCTGGCCTGGACCATTGCCCCCTTTTCTACTAGTGGTAGTGTAAGTATTTCCCTCGGTTTTTGAGAACCAAGGTATCAATCCAGTAGGAGGCTCCTCAAAAGTCCCACGCACCTACACAAACAAACAAAGAACTCGCAACCAACGCAATAAAGGGGTTGCCAATCCCTTCACGACCACTTGCGAAAGTGAGATCTAATAAAGATAGTACGATAAGATAAATATATTTTTCGTATTTTATAATATAGATGCAAAAAGTAACGATGCAAATAAAAGTAGATTGAAAGCAAATATGATAAGATATAGACCCGGGGGCCATAGGTTTCACTAGTGGCTTCTCTCAAGATAGCATAAGTATTACGGTGTGTCAACAAATTACTGTTGAGCAATTGATAGAAAAGAGAATAATTGTGAAATTATCTAGACATGATCATGTATATAGGCATCATGTCCGCAACAAGTAGACCGACTCCTGCCTGCATCTACTACTATTACTCCACACATCGACCGACTCCTGCCTGCTTCTAGAGTATTAAGTTCATAAGAACAGAGTAACGCATTAAGCAAGATGACATGATTTAGAGGGATAAACTCAAGCAATATGATATAAACCCCATCTTGTTATCCTCGATGGGAACAATACAATACGTGCCTTGCAACCCTTTCTGTCACTGGGTAAGGACACTGCAAGATTGAACCCAAAGCTAAGCACTTCTCCCATGGCAAGAAAGATCAATTTAGTAGGCCAAACCAAACTGATAATTCGAAGAGACTTGCAAAGATAACTCAATCATACATAAAAGAATTCAGAGAAGATTCAAATAATATTCATAGATAAACTTGATCATAAACCCACAATTCATTGGATCTCGACAAACACACCGCAAAAAGAGTTTACATCGAATAGATCTCCACAAGAGAGGGGGAGAACATTGTATTGAGATCCAAAAAGAGAGAAGAAGCCATCTAGCTAATAACTATGGACCCGTAGGTCTGTGGTAAACTACTCACAACTCATTGGAGGGGCAAGGATGTTGATGTACAAGCCCTCCGTGGTTGATTCCCCCTCCGGTAGAGTGCCAGCAAAGGTTCCAAGATGAGATCTCGCGGATACAGAAGGTTACGGCGGTGGAAATTGTGTTTCGTTGGCTCCCTGGATGTTTTCGGGGTCCGTAGGCTTATATAGGAGGAAGAAGTATGTCGGTGGACGCCCGAGGGGCCCATGAGACAGGGGGCGCGCCCTATAGGGGGGCGCCCTCCTATCTCGTGGAAGCTTCGGCTGCTTCTTGACTTGCACTCGAAGTCCTTTGGATCACGTTCGTTCCAAAAATCACGCTTCCGAAGGTTTCATTCCGTTTGGACTCCGTTTGATATTCCTTTTCTTCGAAATACTCAAATAGGCAAAAAGATATAGCAATACGGGTTGGGCCTCCGGTTAGTAGGTTAGTCCCAAAAATGATATAAATGTGTAAAATAAAGCCCATAAACATCCAAAATGGGTAATATAATAGCATGGAACAATAAAAAATTATAGATACGTTGGAGACGTATCAAGCATCCCCAAGCTTAATTCCTGCTCGTCCTCGAGTAGGTAAATGATAAAAAGAGAATTTTTGATGTGGAATGCTACCTAGCATAATTCTTAATGTAATTTTCCTTATTGTGGCATGAATGTTCAGATCCAAATGATTCAAAATAAAAGTTCATATTGATAAAAGAAATAGTAACACTTCAAGCATACTAATCAAAGACATCATGTCTTCTCAAAATAACATGGCAAAAGAAACTTCATCCCTACAAAATCATATAGTTAGGCTATGCTTCATTTTCGTCACACAAAGATGTTCCCAACTTCTATACCCCTGATGACAAGCCAAGCAATTGTTTCATACTTAAATAATCTCAAACTTTTTCAACCTTCACACAATACATGAGCGTGAGCCATGGATACAGCACTATGGGTGGAATAGAATATGATGATGGGGATTGTGTGGAGAAGACAAAAAAGGAGAAAGTCTCACATTGACGAGGATAATCAACGGGCTATGGAGATGCCCGTCAACTGATGTCAACATGAGGAGTAGGGATTGCCATGCAACGGATGCACTAGATCTATAAATGAATGCTCAACAAAAGAAAACTAGTGGGTGTGCATCCAACTTGCTTGCTCATGAAGACTTACGGCATTTGAGGAAGCCATCGTAGGAATATACAAGCCAAGTTCTATAATGAAAAATTCCCACTAGTATGAAAAAGACAACTTATGAGACTCACTATATGAAAAACATGGTGCTACTTTGAAGCACAATATATGAGACTCACTACATGAAGAACAAGGTGCTACTTTGAAGCACAAGTGTGGAAAAAGAGATAGTAACATTTCCCTTTTTATTTAATTTCTTTTTTTCTTTTTTTTCTTTTCTTTTTTTTTCTCTTTGGGCCTTTCTTTTTTTCTTTTGGCCTGTCTTCTTTTTTTTTCTTTTTTTCTTTTTGGGCAATGCTCTAATAATGATGATCATCACACTTTCATTGATTAGAACATATGAATTACAACTCGAAGCTAGAACAAGATATGACTCTATATGAATGCCTCCGACGGTGTACCGGGATGGTGCAATGAATCAAGAGTGACATGTATGAAAAATAATGCATGGTGGCTTTGCCACAAATACGATGTCAACTACATGATCATGCAATGGCAATGTGACAAAAGTAAAGTATGTCATGATGATGATAAACGGAACGGTGGAAAGTTGCGTGGCAATATATCTCGGAATGGCTATGGAAATGCCATAATAGGTAAGTATGGTGGCTGTTTTGAGGAATATATAAGGAGGTTTATGTGTGATAGAGCATATCATATCACGGGGGTTGGATGCACCGGCGAAGTTTGCACCAACTCTCAAGGTGAGAAAGGGCAATGCACGGTACCGAAGAGGCTAGCAATGGCGGAAAGGTAAAAGTCCGTATAATCCATGGACTCAACATTAGTCAAAAGAACTCATATACTTATTACAAAAAATTATAAGTCATCAAAAATCAAGTACTAAGCGCATGCTCCTAGGGGGTATAATGGTAGGAAAATACCATCGCTCGTCCCCGACCGCCACTCATAAGGATGCACAAGCCAGGTACACTTCATGTTTCAAATTTGATACACAACTTTAACCATACGTGCATGCCACGGGACTTGCTAACTTCAACACAAGCATTCTTTAAATTCATGATCACCCAACTAGCATGACTTTAATATCACTACCTCCATATCTCAAAACAATTATCAAGTATCAAATTGATCATAGCATCCAATTCACTTCCTATGATAGTTTTTATTATACCCAACTTGGATGCCTACCATTCTAGGACCAATTTTATAACCATAGCAAATACCATGCTGTTCTAAAAGACTCTCAAAAATATATAAGTGAAGAATGAGAGACTAGCAATTTCGACAAAAATAAGTCACCATCGTGCTCTAAAAGATATAAGTGAAGCACTAGAGCAAAAACTACCAAGCTCAAAAGATATAAGTGAAGCACATAGAGTATTCTAGCAAATTCTAATCAAATAGGCTTCTCCTAAAAGGTGTGTACAGCAAGGATGATTGTGGTAAACTAAAAAGCAAAGACTAATATAATCACAATGCTCCAAGCAAAACACATATCATGTGGCGAATAAAAATATAGCTCCAAATAAAGTTACCAATGAACGAAGCCGAAAGAGGGGTTGCCTTCCTGGGGCATCCCCAAGCTTAGGCTTTTGGCTATCTTTGAATATATTGGGGTGCCTTGGGCATCCCCAAGCTTAGGATCTTGCCACTCCTTATTCCATAGTCCATAAAAGCTTTACCCAAAACTTAAAAACTTCACAACACAAAACTCAACAGGAAATCTTATAAGCTCTGTTAGTGAAAGAAAACAAAACCATCACATAAGGTACTGTAATTAACTCATTCTTTATTTATTTTGGTGTTAAACCTACTGTAATCCAACTTCTCTATGGTTTATAAACTAATTTACTAGCCATAGATGCATCCAAATAAGCAAACAACACACGAAAAACAAAATCTGTCAAAAACAGAACAGTTTGTATCAATCTGTAACTATTGCAACTTATGGAACTCTAAAAATCCTACCAAAATAGGAAGTCCTGCAAAATTTGTTTGTCGATCAGCAGCAAAAAGAATCAACGCAAAATCACGTTTCTGTGATTTAAGAAAACTAAATTAGTGTGTGCAAAGTTTCTATTTTTCAGCAGAATCAAATCAACTATCATCATAGGTTATCCTATAGGTTCTACTTGGCACAAACACTAACTAAAAGATAAAAACACATCTAAATAGGAGGTAGATGCAAGATTTATTACTAAACAGGAGCAAAAAAAATAAAATTGGGTTGCCTCCCAACTAGCGCTATCGTTTAACGCCCCTAGCTAGGCATAAAAGCGAAGATAGATCTAACGAGTGCCATCTTTGGCACTAAATTCATAAGTAGCCCGCATGATAGATTCATAAGGTAATTTAAATTTCTTTCTTGGAAAGTTCTCCATGCCTTTCTTTAATGGAAATTGGAATCTAATATTCCCTTCCTTCATATCAATAATCGCGCCAATCGCTCTAAGGAAAGGTCTACCAAGAATAATAGGGCAAGAAAGATTGCAATCTATATCAAGAATGATAAAATCCACGGGCACCAAATTTCTATTTGCAGCAATGAGAACATCATTGATCCTTCCCATTGGCTTTTTAATTGTGGAATCCGCAAGGTGCAAATTTAAAGAGCAATCATCATGATCATGGAAATCTAGAATATCACATAAAGTTTTCGGAATCGTGGAAACACTAGCACCCAAATCACACAAAGCAAAACACTCATGATCTTTATTTCTAATCTTTATAGTAGGTTCCCACTCATCATTAAGTTTTCTAGGTATAGAAACTTCCAAATTAAGTTCTCCATCATAAGATTGCATCAAGGCATCAACAATATTTTGGTAAAAGCTTTATTTTGACTATAAGCATGAGGGGAATTAACAACGGATTGCAACAAGGAAATACAACCTTCTAAAGAACAATTATCATAATCAAAATCCTTGAAATCTGAGATAGTGGGTTCAATACTATTTAAAGTTGTGACCTCTCCAATCCCACTTTTACCAAATTTAGCATCAAGATCTAAAAACTTCGAATTCTTGGGACGCCTTCTAGGTAAAGTTGACTCATCATCAGTCCCATAATTATCAAGATTCATAGTGCAAAACATAGATCTAATAGGAGACGCATCAATAACTTTAATATCCTCATCATTATTTTCATGGAAACTAGAAGTTCTTCTATAGCATGCACTTTTTTACTAGAAGATTTTTCGGTGTGCCATTAAGAATAATTAGCCATAATATTATCAAGAAGTTTTGTAGCATCTCCTAACGTGATTTCCATAAACGTGCCTCCCACGGCTGAGTCTAAGAGATTTCTAGAAGGAAAGTTCAAACCGGCATAAAATTTTAGTATGATCATCCATAAATTCAAACCATGAGTAGGGCAATTGCGATGCATCAATTTCATTCTTTCCCAAGATTGGGCAACATGCTCATGATCAAGTTGTTTAAAATACATAATATCGGTCCTAAGAGTAATAATCTTAGCGGGAGGAAAATACTTAGAGATAAAAGCATCTTTGCACTTGTTCTAGGAATCAATACTATTTTTAGGCAAAGACGAAACCAAACTTTAGCACGATCTCTAAGTGAAAACGGAAATAACTTCAATTTGACAATATTGTTGTCCGTATCTTTCTTCTTTTGCATATCACACAAATCAACAAAGTTGTTTAGATGAGTAGAGGCATCTTCACTAGGAAGGCCGGCGAATTGATCTTTCATAACAAGATTCAACAAAGCAGTATTGATTTCACAAGACTCAACATCATGAAGAGGAGCAATCGGAGTACTAAGGAAATCATTATTATTGGTATTCGAGAAATCACTCAATTTGATATTATCTTGCGCCATGGCAACAAGTAATCCAACACACAAGCAAACAGAAAAAGGCAAGCGAAAAAGAGTGGAGGAGATTGGGAAAGAGAGGGAAAATAAAACGGCAAGGGTGAAGTGTGGGAGAGGAAAACGAGAGGCAAATGTCAAATAATGTAAATGCAAGGGAGATGGGTTTGTGATGGGTACTTGGTATGTCTTGACTTGAGCGAAGACCTCCTCGGCAACGGCACCAGAAATCCTTCTTGCTACGTCTTGAGCTTGCGTTGGTTTTCCTTGAAGAGGAAAGGGTGATGCAGCAATAGTAGCGTAAGTATCTCCCTCGGTTTTTGAGAACCAAGGTATCAATCCAGTAAGAGGCTCCTCAAAAGTCCCACGCACCTACACAAACAAACAAAGAACTCGCAACCAACACAATAAAGGGGTTGTCAATCCCTTTAGGCCACTTGCGAAAGTGAGATCTAATAAAGATAGTATGATAAGATAAATATATTTTTTGTATTTTATAATATAGATGCAAAAAGTAAATATGCAAATAAATGTAGATTGGAAGCAAATATGATAAGAGATAGACTCGGGGGCCATAGGTTTCACTAGTGGCTTCTCTCAAGATAGCATAAGTATTACGGTGGGTGAACAAATTACTGTCGAGCAATTGATAGAAAAGCGAATAATTATGAGATTATCTAGGCATGATCATGTATATAGGCATCACGTTCGCAACAAGTAGACCGACTCCTGCCTGCATCTACTACTATTACTCCACACATCGACCGACTCCTTCCTACATCTAGAGTATTAAGTTCATAAGAACAGAGTAACGCATTAAGCAAGATGACATGATGTAGAGGGATAAATTCAAGCAATATGATATAAACCCCATCTTATTATCCTCGATGGCAACAATATAATACGTGCCTTGCAACCCTTTCTATCACTGGGTAAGGACACCGCAAGATTGAACCCAAAGCTAAGAACTTCTCCCATGGCAAGAAAGATCAATCTAGTAGGCCAAACCAAACTGATAATTCGAAGAGACTTGCAAAGATAACACAATCATACATAAAAGAATTCAGAGAATATTGAAATATTATTCATAGATAAACTTGATCATAAACCCACAATTCATTGGATCTCGACAAACACATCGAAAAAGAGTTTACATCGAATAGATCTCCATAAGAGATGGGGAGAACATTGTATTGAGATCTAAAAAGAGAGAAGAAGCCATCTAGCTAATAACTATGGACCTGTAGGTCTGTGGTAAACTACTCACAACTCATCGGAGGGGCAAGGATGTTGATGTAGAAGCCCTTGATGGTCGATTCCCCCTCCGACAGAGTGTCGGTGAAGGCTCCAAGATGAGATCTCACAGATACAGAAGGTTACGGCGGTGGAAATTGTGTTTCGTTGGCTCCATGGATGTTTTCGGGGTACGTAGGATTATATAGGAGGAAGAAGTACGTGAGTGGACGCCCAAGGGGCCCACAAGACAGGGGGCGCGCCCTATAGGGGGGGGGGCGCCCTCCTATCTCGTGGAAGCTCCGGCTACTTCTTGACTTGCACTCCAAGTCCTCTGGATCACATTCATTCCAAAAATCACGCTCCCAAAGATTTCATTCCGTTTGGACTCCATTTGATATTCCTTTTCTTCGAAATACTGAAATAGGCAAAAAAACTGCAATACGAGATGGGCCTCCGGTTATTAGGTTAGTCCCAAAAATGATATAAATATGTAAAATAAAGCCTAGAAACATCCAAAAGGGGTAATATAATAGCATGGAACAATAAAAAATTATAGATACGTTGGAGACTCCACCCACGAAGGGTCCATGAAGAAGCAACCTTGTCTATCCCACCATGACCGTCGCCCACGAAGGACTTGCCTCACTAGGGTAGATCTTCACAAAGTAGGCGATCTCCTTGCCCTTACAAACTCCTTGGTTCAACTCCACAATCTTGTCGGAGGCTCCCAAGTGACACCTAGCCAATCTAGGAGACACCACTCTCCAAGAAGTAACAAATGGTGTGTTGATGATGAACTCCTTGCTCTTGTGCTTCAAATGATAGTCTCCCCAACACTCAACTCTCTCTCTCTCTCAGGATTTGGATTTGGTGGAAAGAAGATTTGAGTGGAAAGCAACTTGGGGAAGGCTAGAGATCAAGATTCATATGGTAGGAATGGAATATCCTGGTCTCAACACAAGTGTAGGTGGTTCTCTCTCAGAAAATGTATGTTGGAAGTGTAAGCATGTTCTGATGGCTCTCTCCACGAATGAAGAGTGGGTGGAGGGGGTATATAGCCTCCACACAAAATCTAACCGTTACACACAACTTACCAATCTCGGTGGGACCGAATCATGAAACTCGGTCGGACCGATTTAGCAAATAATGTGACCTTTAGGATTTTTGGTGGGACCGACATGCAACTCGGTAGGACCGATTTGGTTAGGGTTAGGGCATAACGTAATCTCGGTGAGACCGATTACTCAAACTCGGTGGTACCGATTTTGGCAATGGATACACAGAGGGTTGGTCAGGCAAACTCAGTGGGACCGATTCGCTCATCTCGGTAAGACCAAAACGTTACGAAAAGGAAACATAGAGTTTGCATTGTAATCTTGGTGGGACCATCTCTTATCTCGGTTTGACCGAAATGTTACGAATGGAAACAGAGAGATTACAACCCCAACTCGGTGAGACCGAGATCCCTATCGGTGAGACCGATTTGCCTAGGGTTTGTGGTAGTGGGTATGACATCTGAACTCGGTGGCGCCGGATAGAAAGAATCGGTGGGGCCGAGTTGGACTTTTGGTTTAGGTCATATGTGGATATGAGAAACTAGTTGAGGGCTTTGGAGCATATCACTAAGCATTTTGAGCAAGAAAGCCATTAAGCAACACCTCCTCCCTCCTTGATAGTATTGGCTCTTTCTATAGACTCAATGTGATCTTGGATCACTAAAATAGAAAATATAGAGTCTTGTGCTTTGAGCTTGAGCCAATCCTTTTGTCCTTAGTATTTTGAGGGATCCACTTTTCTCATCCATGCCATGCCAATCATTGAGCTTTCCTGAAATATTTATCTTGAAATAGCATTAGCTCAATGAGATATATGTTGTTAGGAATTACCAAAACCACCCAGGGATAGTTGCACTTTCAATCTCCTCCTTTTTATGAATTGATGACAACATATAGATCAATGCTTCGACAAATGATAATAAGATTGAAAAACATTGTCGCTTTGAGAAGTATGTGAAAAGTAAGAGCTCCCCCTAAATTTGTGCATTATTTAAAATTTGCTTTGGACTACAAATGCACAAAGAGTTAGAATCATGGGTTACTCTTCCATGTCACATACATCTTGGTGGAGCGCTCAAAATGATAATAATTAAATACATGCACTCATCACCAAGCAAAGTGAATGATCATATAAGGATATAAAAGGATAATGTCATCCAACAAGCATTAAGGTAGCATATGATCAAACACATGATCATCCAAGTATCTCACAAAAGGCATAGAGTATCAAGCAAACAAGCAAATAACGAAGTTCAACCACCAAAAAGACAAGAGAGAACAAAAGCAACACTCTCTCTCGAAGCCTATGATCTGTACATTTTCTCCCCCTTTGGCAACTAGTTACCAAAAAGTTCATAAAAAATGCATAGTGCTAAACGACTCTCAGGCTTGGTCTTCATGTGATGGTGTAGAGATGGCTCCTTGGATGAAGACTTATGTTGATGTAGCTGGAGCTAGTGGAGAGGGTGCTGGAGTTGGATGCACTGAAGTTGTAGCTAGTGCAGATCATGTAGCTCTGGTGTCTGGAACAGGCACTGCAGTAGATCTCTGTCCTCTCGGCACTCTAGCAAAAGCATCAGCAGTTGAGTTGCCCTTCTTCTCCTCCACTTCCTCCTGAAGTTGCTCAACTGCAGTCTAGATCTGAGTCACTTTGACATCAAGAGCATAGAACTTCTGCTCTATGATTCTCTCCAAGCTCTCCTTTTGAGTCAGGGTGGCCAATCCCTTCTCAATCCTCAGAGTGGAGGCAATCAAGTAGCCAAGCTGATCTTGCTTGCTCTTTAGGAAAATCTGAGATGCCTCTTCAGCAGTTGGCATCTTAGTAGCCTTCTCAGCCCTTTCCTTCTCCTTCTTTTCTTGAGCTTGCACAGAAGATGGTTCATCCTCATCCATCACAACAGTGTTGTCCTCAAAATCAGGGTAGATGGGCAGGTGTTTCTTGTCCAAGAGATATGTGCCAGTGCCCATCTTGGAGTTTATAAGCTCCTGAATCTGTGGGGCATACCCACAACTCCTCTTTTGATCAGCAGCAGTCCTTTTGATTGTTTCCACAATCAGGCTCATGACTTTGAACTTCTGAGGCACATCAAATATGTGAAGCAAATTAATTGCATGGCCTCTGATCATCTTGTGATCACCTTACCTGGGCAGCAAAGTATGCCTTAAAATCCAGTTGATAGTGGGCAGTACTAACAACAGATAGTGTACAGATCCAAACTTGTGTGTCTCAAGTGCAGCATCTGGGATCTCTGTGTACATGTGAGCCATGGAGTTGTGATCTTTCTTCTTCTAGGCATAGACATCCAAGTCATCCTCATTCTCCTTTGGAGCATTGATCAATTCAGACCATTCCACAAACTTTTAACTGGTACCTAGTACCTTCAGACATCCTGTAGGGGAACGTAGCAGAAATTCAAAATTTTCTTACGCGTCACCAAGATCTATCTATGGAGAAACCAGCTACGAGTAGAAGGAGAGTGCATCTACATACCCTTGTAGATCGCTAAGCGGAAGCGTTCAAGTGAACGGGGTTGATGGAGTCGTACTCGTCGTGATTCAAATCACCGATGATCAAGTGCAGATCGCACGGCACCTCCGCGTTCAACACACGTACAGCCCGGTGACGTCTCCCACGCCTTGATCCAGCAAGGAGAGAGGGAGAGGTTGAGGAAGACTCCATCCAATAGCAGCACAACGGCGTGGTGGTGGTGGAGGAGCGTGGCAATCTCGCAGGGCTTCGCCAAGCACCATGGGAGAGGAGGAGTAGGGAGAGAGGTAGGGCTGCACCAAGAGGGAGAGAACTCATGTGTATGGCAGCCCCAAACCTCATCTATATATAGGGGGAAGGGGGGGCTGCGCCCCCTTTAGGGTTTCCCACCCCCAAGGGGTGCGGCCAGCCCTAGATGGCAAAGGGGAGGTGGCCAAGGGGGGAGAGGAGAGGGAGGCGCACCAATATGGGCCTTAAGGCCCATCTGGACTAGGGCTTGCCCCCTCCCACTCTCCCTTGCGCCTTGCACCCTTGTGGGGGGCGCACCAGCCCTCCTAGGGGCTGGTCCCCTCCCACACTTGGCCCACACAACCTGCTG
This sequence comes from Triticum aestivum, assembly GCF_018294505.1. Lineage (NCBI taxonomy): Eukaryota > Viridiplantae > Streptophyta > Magnoliopsida > Poales > Poaceae > Triticum > Triticum aestivum. The sequence goes on along the minus strand of NC_057813.1, from coordinate 124,303,834 downwards.
GGGCAGGTGGCCCCACTTGGTGGACCCCCGGGACCCTCCCGGTGGTCCCGGTACAATACCGATATCGCCCGAAACCTTTCCGGTGACCAAAACAGGACTTCCCATATATAAATCTTTTACCTCCGGACCATTCCGGAACTCCTCGTGACGTCCGGGATCTCATCCGGGACTCTGAACAACATTCGGTAACCACATACAAGCTTCCTTTATAACCCTAGCGTCATCGAACCTTAAGTGTGTAGACCCTACGGGTTCGGGAGACATGCAGACATGACCGAGACGTTCTCCGGTCAATAACCAACAGCGGGATCTGGATACCCATGTTGGCTCCCACATGTTCCACGATGATCTCATCGGATGAACCACGATGTCAAGGACTTAATCAATCCCGTATTCAATTCCCTTTGTCTATCGGTATGTTACTTGGCCGAGATTCGATCGTCGGTATCCAATACCTTGTTCAATCTCGTTACCGGCAAGTCTCTTTACTCGTTCCGTAACACATCATCCCGTGATCAATCCCTTGGTCACACTGTGCACATTATGATGATGTCCTACCGAGTGGGCCCAGAGATACCTCTCCGTTTACACGGAGTGACAAATCCCAGTCTCGATTCGTGCCAACCCAACAGACACTTTCGGAGATACCTGTAATGCACCTTTATAGCCACCCAGTTACGTTGTGACGTTTGGTACACCCAAAGCATTCCTACGGTATCCGGGAGTTGCACAATCTCATGGTCTAAGGAAAAGATACTTGACATTAGAAAAGCTTTAGCATACGAACTACACGATCTTTGTGCTAGGCTTAGGATTGGGTCTTGTCCATCACATCATTCTCCTAATGATGTGATCCCGTTATCAACGACATCCAATGTCCATAGCCAGGAAACCATGACTATCTGTTGATCACAACGAGCTAGTCAACTAGAGGCTCACTAGGGACATATTGTGGTCTATTTATTCACACGTGTATTACGATTTCCGGATAATACAGTTATAGCATGAATAAAAGACAATTATCATGAACAAGGAAATATAATAATAATACTTTTATTATTGCCTCTAGGGCATATTTCCAACAGTCTCCCACTTGCACTAGAGTCAATAATCTAGTTCACATCACCATGTGAATAACACTGACAGGTCACATCACCATGTGACCAACATCCAAAGAGTTTACTAGTGTCACTAAACTAGTTCACATCATCATGTGATCAAGACTCAATGAGATCTGGGGTTTGGTCATGTTCTGCTTGTGAGAGAGGTTTTAGTCAACGGGTCTGAACCTTTCAGATCCGTGTGTGCTTTACAAATCTCTATGTCATCTCCTAGATGTAGCTCCCACGCTCTATTTGGAGCTATTCCAAATAACTGTTCTACTTGGAGCTATTCTAAATTATTGCTCCATTATATGTATCCGGTCTCTCTACTCAGAGCTATCCGGATAGGTGTCAAGCTTGCATCGTCGTAACCTTTACGACGAACTCTTTTACCACCTCCATAATCAAGAAAATTCCTTAGTACACTAGTTACTAAGGATAACTTTGACCGCTGTCCTGTGAGCCATTCTTGGATCACTCTTGTACCCCTTGACTGACTCATGGCAAGGCACACTTCAGGTGCGGTACACAGCATAGCATACTGAAGAGCCTACGTCTTAAGCATAGGGGACGACCTTCGTCCTTTCTCTCTATTCTGCCGTGGTCGAGCTTTAAGTCTTAACTTCGTACCTTACAACTCAGGCAAGAACTCCTTCTTTGACTGGTCCATCTTGAACACCTTCAAGATCATGTCAAGGTATGTGCTCATTTGAAAGTATTATTAAGCATTTTGATCTATCCTTATAGATCTTGATGCTCAATGTTCAAGTAGCTTAATCCAGGCTTTCTATTGAAAAACACTTTCAAAATAACCCTATATGCTTTCCAGAAATTCTACATCATCTCTGATCATCAATATGTCAACAACATATACTCATCAGAAATTCTATAGTGCTCCCACTCACTTCTTTGGAAATACAAGTTTCTCATAAACTTTGTATAAATCCAAAATCTTTGATCATCTCATGAAAGCGTACATTCCAACTCCGAGATGCTTACTCCAGTCCTTAGAAGGATCGCTGGAGCTAGCATACCTCTTATGTTGGGTTTCTTAGTAATTTCAAAAAATTTCCTACACGCACACAGGATCATGTGATGCATAGCAACGAGAGGAGAGTGTTGTCTACGTACCCAACGCAGACCGACTGCGGAAGCGATGACACGACGTAGAGGAAGTAGTCGTACGTCTTCACGATCCAACCGATCAAGCACCGAAACTACGGCACCTCCGAGTTCGAGCACACGTTCAGCTCGATGACGATCCCCGGACTCCGATCCAGCAAAGTGTCGGGGAAGAGTTTCGTCAGCACGACGGCGTGGTGACGATCTTGATGAACTGCAGCAGCAGGGCTTCGCCTAAACTCCGCTACAGTATTATCGAGGAATATGGTGGCAGGGGGCACCGCACACGGCTAAGGAATCGATCACGTGGATCAACTTGTGTCCACTTGTGTGTTTAGAGGTGCCCCTGCCTCCGTATATAAAGGCGCCAAGGGGGAAGGGGGCGCCGGCCAAGAGGGAGAGGCGCAGGAGGAGTCCTACTCCTACCGGGAGTAGGACTCCCCCCCCCAATCCTATTCCAACTAGGATTCCCAAGGGGGAAAGAGGGAGAGGGGTGGCCGGCCACCTCTCCTAGTCCTAATAGGACTAGGGAAGGGGGGAGGCGCGCAGCCCCCTTGGGCTGCCCCTTTCTCATTTCCACTAAGGCCCATGATGGCCCATATGGCTCCCGGGGGGTTCCGGTAACCTCCCGGTAACCCGGTAAAATCCCGATTTCACCCGGAACACTTCCGATGTCCAAACATAGACTTCCAATATATCAATCTTTACGTCTCGACCATTTTGAGACTCCTCGTCATGTCCGTGATCACATCCGGGACTCCGAACAACCTTCGGTACATCAAAATGCATAAACTCATAATATAACTGTCATCGTAACCTTAAGCGTGCGGACCCTACGGGTTCGAGAACAATGTAGACATGACCGAGACACGTCTCTGGTCAATAACCAATAGCGGGACCTGGATGCCCATATTGGCTCCTACATATTCTACGAAGATCTTTATCGGTCAGACCGCATAACAACATACGTTGTTCCCTTTGTCATCGGTATGTTACTTGCCCGAGATTCGATCGTCGGTATCCAATACCTAGTTCAATCTCGTTACCGGCAAGTCTCTTTACTCGTTCCGTAATACATCATCTCACAACTAACATATTAGTTGTAATGCGTGCAAGGCTTATGTGATGTGTATTACCGAGAGGGCCCAGAGATACCTCTCCGACAATCGGAGTGACAAATCCTAATCTCGAAATACGCCAACCCAACATCGACCATTGGAGACACCTGTAGTACTCCTTTATAATCACCCAGTTACGTTGTGACGTTTGGTAGTACCCAAAGTGTTCCTCCGGTAAACGGGAGTTGCATAATCTCATAGTCATAGGAACATGTATAAGTCATGAAGAAAGCAATAGCAACATACTAAACGATCGGGTGCTAAGCTAATGGAATGGGTCATGTCAATCAGATCATTCTACTAATGATGTGACCTCGTTAATCAAATAACAACTCATTGTTCATGGTCAGGAAACATAACCATCTTTGATTAACGAGCTAGTCAAGTAGAGGCATACTAGTGACACTTTGTTTGTCTATGTATTCACACATGTATTATGTTTCCGGTTAATACAATTCTAGCATGAATAATAAACATTTATCATGAAATAAGGAAATAAATAATAACTTTATTATTGCCTCTAGGGCATATTTCCTTCAGTCTCCCACTTGCACTAGAGTCAATAATCTAGATCACATCACCATGTGATTAACATCGATAGTTCACATCATCATGTGATTAACACCCATAGTTCACATCGCTATGTGACCAACACCCAAAGGGTTTACTAGATTCAGTAATCTAGTTCACATCGCTATGTGATTAACACCCAAGGAGTACTAAGGTGTGATCATGTTTTGCTTGTGAGAGAATCTTAGTCAACGGGTCTGCCACATTCAGATCCACATGTATTTTGCAAATTTCTATGTCAACAATGCTCTGCATGGAGCTACTCTAGCTAATTGCTCCCACTTTCAGTATGTATCTAGACCGAGACTTAGAGTCATCTAGATTAGTGTTAAACTTGCATCGGCGTAACCCTTTACGACGAACCTTTTTCCACTTCCATAATCGAGAAACATATCCTTATTTCACTAAGGATAATTTTGACCGCTGTCCAGTGATCTACTCCTAGATCACTATTGTACTCCCTTGCCAAATTCAGAGCAAGGTATACAATAGGTCTGGTACATAGCATAACATACTTTATAGAACCTATGACTGAGGCACAGGGAATGACTTTTCATTCTCTTTCTATTTTCTGCTGTGGTCGGGATTTGAGTCTTACTCAATTCATACCTTTGCAACACAGGCAAGAACTCTTTTCTTTGACTGTTCCATTTTGAACTATTTCAAAATCTTGCCAAGGTATGTACTCATTGAAAATCTTATCAAGCGTCTTGATCTATCTCAATAGATCTTGATGCTCAATATGTAAGTAGCTTTTACTAAGGTCTTTTCCTTTTAAAGAACTCCTTTAAAACACTCCTTTATGCTTTGCAGAAAAATTCTACATCATTTCTGATCAACAATATGTCACTCACATATACTAATCAGAAAGGCTGTAGTGCTCCCACTCACTTTATTGTAAATACAGGCTTCATCGTAAGTCCATATAAAACTATATGCTTTGATCAACTTATCAAAGCGTATATTCCAACTCCGAGATGCTTGTACCAGTCCATAGATGGATCACTGGAACTTGCACATTTTGTTAGCACCTTTAGGATTGACAAAACCTTCCGGTTGCATCATATACAACTCTTCTTCCAGAAATCCATTCAGGAATGCAGTTTTGACATCCATCTGCCAAATTTCATAATCATA
>NC_057813.1:124264961-124298723 GCF_018294505.1 Triticum aestivum | reverse complement strand
GGACGGACTTAAGCATCGCTACGGGTGAGAAGGTCTCATCGTAGTCAATCCCTTGAACTTGTCGAAAACCTTTTGCGACAAGTCGAGCTTTGTAGACAGTAACATTACCATCAGCGTCAGTCTTCTTCTTAAAGATCCATTTATTCTCAATTGCTTGCCGATCATCGGGCAAGTCAACCAAAGTCCATACTTTCTTCTCATACATGGATCCCATCTCAGATTTCATGGCTTCAAGCCACTTTGCGGAATCTGGGCTCACCATCGCTTCTTCATAGTTCGTAGGTTCATCATGATCTAGTAGCATGACTTCCAGAACAGGATTTCCGTACCACTCTGGCGCGGATCTTACTCTGGTTGATCTACGTGGTTCAGTAGTATCTTGATCTGAAGTTTCATGATCATTATCATTGGCTTCCTCACTAACCGGTGTAGGTGTCACTGAAACAGTTTTCTGTGATGAACTACTCTCCAGTAAGGGAGCAGGTACAGTTACCTCGTCAAGTTCTACTTTCCTCCCACTCACTTCTTTCGAGAGAAACTCCTTCTCTAGAAATGATCCATTCTTTGCAACGAATGTTTTGCCTTCGGATCTGTGATAGAAGGTGTACCCAACAGTTTCCTTTGGGTATCCTATGAATACACATTTCTCCGATTTGGGTTCGAGCTTATCAGGTTGAAGCTTTTTCACATAAGCATCGCAGCCCCAAACTTTAAGAAACGGCAACTTTGGTTTCTTGCCAAACCATAGTTCATAAGGCGTCGTCTCAACGGATTTTGATGGTTCCCTATTTAACGTGAATGCAGCTGTCTCTAATGCATGATCCCAAAACGATATTGGTAAATCGGTAAGAAACATCATAGATTGTACTATATCCAATAAAGTACGGTTATGACGTTCGGACACACCATTATGATGTGGTGTTCCAGGTGGCATGAATTTGTGAAACTATTCCACATTGTTTTAATTGAAGACCAAACTTGTAACTCAAATATTTGTCTCCGCGATCAGATCGTAGAAACCTTATTTTCTTGTCACGATGATTTTTCCTCTTCACTCTGAAATTCTTTGAACCTTTCAACTAATTCAGACTTATGTTTCATCAAGTAGATATCCCCATATCTGCTCAAATCATCTGTGAAGGTCAGAAAATAACGATACCCACCGTGAGCCTTAACACTCATTGGATCGCATACATCAGTATGTATTATTTCCAATAAGTCAGTTGCTCGCTCCACTGTTCCGGAGAACGGAGTCTTAGTCATCTTCCCATGAGGCATGGTTCGCAAGCATCAAGTGATTCATAATCAAGTGATTCCAAAATCCCATCAGCATGGAGTTTCTTCATGCGCTTTACACCAATATGACCTAAACGGCAGTGCTACAAACAAGTTGCACTTATCATTATTAACTTTGCATCTTTTGGTTTCAATATTATGATTATGTGTATCACTATGATTGAGATCCAATGAACTATTTTCATTTGGGTGTGTAACCATATAAAGTTTTATTCATGTAAACAGAACAACAATTTATTCTTTTACTTAAATGAATAACCGTATTACAATAAACATGATCAAATCATATTCATGCTCAACGCAAACACCAAATAACACTTATTTAGTTTCAACACTAATCCCGAAATTATAGGGAGTGTGCGATGATGATCATATCAATCTTGGAACCACTTCCAACACACGTCGTCACTTCACCCTTAACTAGTCTCTGTTTATTCTGCAACTCCCGTTTCGAGTTACTAATCTTAGCAACTGAACTAGTATCAAATACTTAGGGTTTGCTATAAACACTAGTAAAGTACACATCAATAACATGTATATCAAATATACTTATGTTTACTTTGCCATCCTTCTTATCCGCCAATCACTTGGGGTGATTCCGTTTCCGGTGACCAGTCCCTTTGCAGTAGAAGCACTTAGTCTCAGGCTTGGGCTTCTTCACTTGAGCAGCAACTTGCTTGCCGTTCTTCTTGAAGTTCCCTTCTATTCCTTTGCCCTTTTCTTGAAACTAGTGGTCTTGTTAACCATCAACACTTGATGTTCTTTCTTGATTTCTACCTTCATCGATTTCATCATTATGAAAAACTCGGGAATCATTTTCATCATCCCTTGCATACTATAGTTCATCACGAAGTTCTACTAACTTGGTGATGGTGACTAGAGAATTCTATCAATCACTATCTTATCTGGAAGATTAACTCCCACTTGATTCAAGCGATTGTAGTACCCAGACAATCTGAGCACATGCTCACTAGTTGAGCGATTCTCCTCCATCTTTTAGCTATAGAACTTGTTGAAGACTTCATATCTCTCAACTCGGGTATTTGCTTGAAATATTAACTTCAATTCCTGGAACATCTCATATGGTCCATGATGTTCAAAACATCTTTGAAGTCCCGATTCTAAGCCATAAAGTAAAACTATCAAGTAGTCATCATATTGAGCTAGCCAAACGTTCATAATGTCTGCATCTGCTCCTGCAATAAGTCTGTCACCTAGCGGTGCATTAAGGACATAATTTTTCTGTGCAGCAATGAGGATAAACCTCAGATCGCGGATCCAATCCACATCATTGCTACTAACATTTTTCAACACAATTTTCTCTAGGAACATATCAAAATAAACATATGAAAGCAACAACGCAAGCTGTTGATTTAACAACATAATTTGCAAAATACTACCAGGACTAAGTTCATGATAAATTTAAGTTCAATTAATCATATTACTTAAGAACTCCCACTTAGACAGACATCCCTCTAATCCTCTAAGTGATCACGTGATCCAAATCAACTAAACCATGTCCGATCATCATGTGAGATGGAGTAGTTTCAATGGTGAACATCACTATGTTGATCATATCTACTATATGATTCACGCTCGACCTTTCGGTCTCCGTGTTCCGAGGCCATATCTGTATATGCTAGGCTCGTCAAGTATAACCTGAGTATTCCGCATGTGCAACTGTTTTGCACCCGTTGTATTTGAACGTAGAGCCTATCACACCCGATCATCACGTGGTGTCTCAGCACGAAGAACTTTCGCAACGGTGCATACTCAGGGAGAACACTTCTTGATAATTTAGTGAGAGATCATCTTATAATGCTACCGTCAATCAAAGCAAGATAAGATGCATAAAAAGATAAACATCACATGCAATCAATATAAGTGATATGATATGGCCATCATCATCCTGTGCTTGTGATCTCCATCTCCGAAGCACCGTCATGATCACCATCGTCACCGGCGCGACACCTTGATCTCCATCGTAGCATCGTTGTCGTCTCGCCAATCTTATGCTTCCACGACTATCACTACCGTTTAGTAATAAAGTAAAGCATTACATCGCGATTGCATTGCATACAATAAAGCGACAACCATATGGCTCCTGCCAGTTGCCGATAACTTGTTTACAAAACATGATCATCTCATACAATAAAATTCAGCATCATGCCTTGACCATATCACATCACAACATGCCCTGCAAAAACAAGTTAGACGTCCTCTACTTTGTTGTTGCATGTTTTTACGTGGCTGCTACGGGCTTAAGTAAGAACCAATCTCACCTACGCATCAAAACCACAACGATAGTTTGTCAAATAGACTCCGTTTTAACCTTCGCAAGGACCGGGCATAGCCATACTTGGTTCAACTAAAGTTGGAGAGGCAGTTGCCCGCAAGCCATCTCTGTGCAAAGCACGTCGAGGGAACCGGTCTCGCGTAAGCGTACGCGTAAGGTTGGTCCGGGTCGTCTCGTCCAACAATACCGCCGAACCAAAATATGACATGCTGGTAGGCAGTATGACTTGTATCGTCCACAACTTACTTGTGTTCTACTCGTGCATATAACATCAACATCAATAACCTAGGCTCTGATACCACTGTTGGGTTTCGTAGTAATTTCAAAAAATTTCCTACGCGCACACAGGATCATGTGATGCATAGCAACGAGAGGAGAGTGTTGTCTACGTACCCAACGCAGACCGATTGCGGAAGCGATGACACGACGTAGAGGAAGTAGTCGTACGTCTTCACGATCCAACCGATCAAGCACCGAAACTACGGCACCTCCGAGTTCGAGCACACGTTCAGCTCGATGACGATCCCCGGACTCCGATCCAGCAAAGTGTCGGGGAAGAGTTTCGTCAGCACGACGGCGTGGTGACGATCTTGATGAACTGCAGCAGCAGGGCTTCGCCTAAACTCCGCTACAGTATTATCGAGGAATATGGTGGCAGGGGGCACCGCACACGGCTAAGGAATCGATCACGTGGATCAACTTGTGTCCACTTGTGTGTTTAGAGGTGCCCCTGCCTCCGTATATAAAGGAGCCAAGGGGGAAGGGGGCGCCGGCCAAGAGGGAGAGGCGCAGGAGGAGTCCTACTCCTACCGGGAGTAGGACTCCCCCCCCCCCCAATCCTATTCCAACTAGGATTCCCAAGGGGGAAAGAGGGAGAGGGGTGGCCGGCCACCTCTCCTAGTCCTAATAGGACTAGGGAAGGGGGGAGGCGCGCAGCCCCCTTGGGCTGCCCCTTTCTCCTTTCCACTAAGGCCCATGATGGCCCATATGGCTCCCGGGGGGTTCCGGTAACCTCCCGGTAACCCGGTAAAATCCCGATTTCACCCAGAACACTTCCGATGTCCAAACATAGACTTCCAATATATCAATCTTTACGTCTCGACCATTTTGAGACTCCTCGTCATGTCCGTGATCACATCCGGGACTCCGAACAACCTTCGGTACATCAAAATGCATAAACTCATAATATAACTGTCATCGTAACCTTAAGCGTGCGGACCCTACGGGTTCGAGAACAATGTAGACATGACCGAGACACGTCTCTGGTCAATAACCAATAGCGGGACCTGGATGCCCATATTGGCTCCTACATATTCTACAAAGATCTTTATCGGTCAGACCGCATAACAACATACGTTGTTCCCTTTGTCATCGGTATGTTACTTGCCCGAGATTCGATCGTCGGTATCCAATACCTAGTTCAATCTCGTTACCGGCAAGTCTCTTTACTCGTTCCGTAATACATCATCTCACAACTAACATATTAGTTGTAATGCTTGCAAGGCTTTATGTGATGTGTATTACCGAGAGGGCCCAGAGATACCTCTCCGACAATCGGAGTGACAAATCCTAATCTCGAAATACGCCAACCCAACATCGACCATTGGAGACACCTGTAGTACTCCTTTATAATCACCCAGTTACGTTGTGACGTTTGGTAGTACCCAAAGTGTTCCTCCGGTAAACGGGAGTTGCATAATCTCATAGTTATAGGAACATGTATAAGTCATGAAGAAAGCAATAGCAACATACTAAACGATCGGGTGCTAAGCTAATGAAATGGGTCATGTCAATCAGATCATTCAACTAATGATGTGACCTCGTTAATCAAATAACAACTCATTGTTCATGGTTAGGAAACATAACCATCTTTGATTAACGAGCTAGTCAAGTAGAGGCATACTAGTGACACTTTGTTTGTCTATGTATTCACACATGTATTATGTTTCCGGTTAATACAATTCTAGCATGAATAATAAACATTTATCATGAAATAAGGAAATAAATAATAACTTTATTATTGCCTCTAGGGCATATTTCCTTCATCTTAGCATCCTTAGGATCGACAAAACTTTTCTGATTGTATTGCATACAACCTTTCCTTACGAAAACTAGTAAGGAAACTTGTCTTGACATCCATCTGCCAGATTTCATAAATGCAGCTAATGCTAACATGATTCTGACGGACTTTAAGCATCGCTACGAGTGAGAAAATCTCATCGTAGTCAACTCCTTGAACTTGTCGGAAAACACTTCGCCACAAGTCGAGCTTCATAGATGGTGACATTACCATCCACGTCCGTCTTCTTCTTAAAAGATCCATTTATCTCAATGGATTGCCGATCATCGAGCAAGTCCATCAAAGTCCATGCTTTGTTCTGATATATGGATACTATCTCGGATTTCATGGCTTCTAACCATTTGTCGGAATTCGGGCCCACCATCGCTTCTCCATAGCTCGTAGGTTCATTGTTGTCTAGCAACATGACCTTCAAGACAGGATCACCTTACCACTCCGTAGTAGTACGTGTCCTTGTCGTCCTACGAGGTTCGGTAGTGACTTGATCCGAAGCTTCATGATCACTATAATAAGCTTCCACTTCAATTGGTGTAGGTGCCACAGGAACAACTTCCTGTGCCCTGCCACACACTAGTTGAAGAGACGGTTCAATAACCTCATCAAGTTTCCACCATCCTCCCACTCAATTCTTTCGAGAGAAACTTTTCCTCGAGAAAGGACCTGATTCTCGAAACAATCCCTTATTGCTTTCGGATCTGAGACAGGAGGTATACCCAACTGTTTTAGGTGTCCTATGAAGATGCATTTTATCCGCTTTGGGTTCGAGCTTATCAATCCTGAAACTTTTCCACATAAGCGTCGCAGCCCCAAACTTTCAAGAAACGACAACTTAGGTTTCTCTAAACCATAATTCATACGGTGTCATCTCAACGGAATTATGTGGTGCCCTATTTAAAGTGAATGTGGTTGTCTCTAATGCCTAACCCATGAACGATAGTGGTAATTCGATAAGAGACATCATGGTACGCACCATATCCAATAGGGTGCAACTATGATGTTCGGACACACCATCACACTATGGTGTTCCAGGCGGTATTAATTATGAAACAATTTCCACAATGTCTTAATTGTGTGCCAAAACTCGTAACTCAGATATTCATCTCTATGATCATATCATAGACATTTTATCCTCTTGTCACAATGATCTTCTACTTCACTCTGAAATTATTTGAACCATTCAATAATTCAGACATGTGTTTCATCAAGTAAATATTCTCAACATCTACTCGAATCATCTGTGAAGTAAGAACGCAATGATATTCACTGCATGCCTCAGCACTCATTGGACTGCACACATCAAAATGTGTTGCTTCCAACAAGTTGCTATCTTGTTTCATTTTACTGAAACCGAGGCTTTTCAGTCATTTTGCCCATGTGGTATGATTTGCATATCTCAAGTGATTCAAAATCAAGTGAGTTCAAACGGTCCATTTGCATGGAGTTTTTTCATGCATATATACCAATAGACATGGTTCGCATGTCTCAAACTTTTCAAAAATGAGTGAGTCCAAAGATCCATCAACATGGAGCTTCTTCATGCGTTTTGTACCATTATGACTTACATGGCAGTGCCACAAGTAAGTGGTACTATCATTACTATCTTATATCTTTTGGCATGAAAATGTGTATCACTACGACCGAGATTCAATAAACCATTCATTTTAGGTGCAAGAGCACTCATTCAGGTTTAATACTAATCTTGATGGTAGAGGGAGCGTGCGATGTTAGATCACATCAAACTTGGAAACACTTCCAACACATATCGTCAGCTCACCTTTAGCTAGTCTCCGTTTTATTCCGTAGCTTTTATTTCGAGTTACTAACACTTAGCAACCGAACCGGTATCTAATACCCTGGTGCTACTAGGAGTACTAGTAAAGTACACATTAACATAATGTATATCCAATATACTTCTATCGACCTTGTCAGCCTTCTCATCTCCCAAGTATCTAGGGTAATTCCGCTCTAGTGACTATTCCCCTTATCACAGAAGCACTTGGCCTCGGGTTGGGGTTCAACCTTGGGTTTCTTCACTAGAGCAGCAGCTGATTTGCCGTTTCATGAAGTATCCCTTCTTGCCCTTGCCCTTCTTGAAACTAGTGGTTTCACCAACCATCAACAATTGATGCTCCTTCTTGATTTCTACTTTCGCGGTGTCAAACATCGCGAGTACCTCAAGGATCACCATATCTATCCCTGATATATTATAGTTCATCACGAAGCTCTAGCAGCTTGGTGGCAATGTCTTTGGAGAAACATCACTATCTCATCTGGAAGATCAACTCCCACTCGATTCAAGTGATTGTTGCATTCAGACAATCTGAGCACAAGCTCAACGATTGAGCTTTTCTCCCTTAGTTTGTAGGCTAAGAAAATTGTCAGAGGTCTCATACCTCTTGACGTGGGCACGAGCCTGAAATCCCAATTTCAGCCCTCGAAACATCTCATATGTTCCGCGACGTTTCGAAAACGTCTGTGGTGCCTCTACTTAAACCATTTAACTGAACTATCACGTAGTTATCAAAACGTGTATGTTCGATGTTCGAAACATCCACAAACGACATTTTGGGTTCAGCACACTAAGCAGTGCATTAAGGACATAAGCGTTCTAGTGTCCGCATAATTGCTACTGTCAACTTTCAACTATATTTTCTCTAGGAACATAACTAAAACAGTAGAACTATAGTGTGAACTACGACATAATTTGCAAAAGGTCTTTTGACTATGTTCAGGATAATTAAGTTCATCTTATGAACTCCCACTTAGATAGACATCCCTCTGGTCATCTAAGTGATCACATGATCTGAGTCAACTAGGCCGTGTCCGATCATCACATGAGACGGACTAGTTAACGTCGGTGAACATCTTCATGTTGATCGTATCTACTATACGACTCATGCTCGACCTTTCGGTCTCCGTGTTCCGAGGCCCTATCTGCACATGCTAGGCTCGTCAAGTTAACCCTAAGTGTTTTCGCTGTGTAAAACTGTCTTACACCCGTTGTATGTGAACGTAAGAATCCATCACACCCGATCATCACGTGGTGCTTAGAAGCGACGAACTGTAGCAACGGTGCACAGTTAGGGGAGAACACTTCTTGAAATTTTGTAAGGGATCATCTTATTTACTACCGTCGTCCTAAGTAAACAAGATGCATAATCATAATAAACATCACATGCAATTATATAGTTGTGACATGATATGGCCAATATCATATAGCTCCATTGATCTCCATCTTCGGGGCTCCATGATCATCTTGTCACCGGCTTGACACCATGATCTCCATCATCATGATCTCCATCATCGTGTCTTCATGAAGTTGTCACGCCAATGACTACTTCTACTTCTATGACTAACGCGTTTAGCAATAAAGTAAAGTAGTTTACATGGCGTTCTTCAATGACACGCAGGTCATACAATAAATTAAGACAACTCTTATGGCTCCTGCCGATTGTCATACTCATCGACATGCAAGTCGTGAATCCTATTACAAGAACATGATCAATCTCATACATCACATATTATTCACCACATTCTTGTTGGCCATATCACATCACATAGCATACCCTGCAAAAACAAGTTAGACGTCCTCTAATTGTTGTTGCATGTTTTACGTGGCTGCTATGGGTTTCTAGCAAGAATGTTTCTTACCTACGCAAGACCACAACGTGATATGCCAATTGCTATTTACCCTTCATAAGGACCCTTTTCATCGAAACCGTTCCGACTAAAGTGGGAGAGACTGGCACCCGCTAGCCACCTTATGCACCAAGTGCATGTCAATCGGTGGAACCTGTCTCACGTAAGAGTACGTGTAAGGTCGGTCCGGGCCGCTTCATCCCACAATACCGTCGAAACAAGATTGGACTAGTAACGGTAAGCATATTGAACAACATCAACGCCCACAACTACTTTGTGTTCTACTCGTGCAAAGAATCTACGCAATAGACCTAGCTCTGATACCACTGTAGGGGAACGTAGCAGAAATTCAAAATTTTCTTACGCGTCACCAAGATCTATCTATGGAGAAACCAGCTACGAGTAGAAGGAGAGTGCATCTACATACCCTTGTAGATCGCTAAGCGGAAGCGTTCAAGTGAACGGGGTTGATGGAGTCGTACTCGCCGTGATTCAAATCACCGATGATCAAGTGCCGAACGCACGGCACCTCCGCGTTCAACACACGTACAGCCCGGTGACGTCTCCCACGCCTTGATCCAGCAAGGAGAGAGGGAGAGGTTGAGGAAGACTCCATCCAACAGCAGCACAACGGCGTGGTGGTGGTGGAGGAGTGTGGCAATCCCGCAGGGCTTCGCCAAGCACCATGGGAGAGGAGGAGTAGGGAGAGAGGTAGGGCTGCACCAAGAGGGAGAGAACTCATGTGTATGGCAGCCCCAAACCTCATCTATATATAGGGGGAAGGGGGGGCTGCGCCCCCTTTAGGGTTTCCCACCCCCAAGGGGTGCGGCCAGCCCTAGATGGCAAAGGGGAGGCGGCCAAGGGGGGAGAGGAGAGGGAGGCGCACCAATATGGGCCTTAAGGCCCATCTGGACTAGGGTTTGCCCCCTCCCACTCTCCCTTGCGCCTTGCACCCTTGTGGGGGCGCACCAGCCCTCCTAGGGGCTGGTCCCCTCCCACACTTGGCCCACACAACCTGCTGGGGCAGGTGGCCCCACTTGGTGGACCCCCGGGACCCTCCCGGTGGTCCCGGTACAATACCGATATCGCCCGAAACATTTCCGGTGACCAAAACAGGACTTCCCATATATAAATCTTTACCTCCGGACCATTCCGGAACTCCTCGTGACATCCGGGATCTCATCCGGGACTCCGAACAAGATTCGGTAACCACATACAAGCTTCCTTTATAACCCTAGCGTCATCGAACCTTAAGTGTGTAGACCCTACGGGTTCGGGAGACATGCAGACATGACCGAGACGTTCTCCGGTCAATAACCAACAGCGGGATCTGGATACCCATGTTGGCTCCCACATCTTCCACGATCATCTCATCAGATGAACCACGATGTCAAGGACTTAATCAATCCCGTATTCAATTCCCTTTGTCTATCGGTATGTTACTTGCCCGAGATTCGATCGTCGGTATCCAATACCTTGTTCAATCTCGTTACCGGCAAGTCTCTTTACTCGTTCCGTAACACATCATCCCGTGATCAACCCCTTGGTCACATTGTGCACATTATGATGATGTCCTACCGAGTGGGCCCAGAGATACCTCTCCGTTTACACGGAGTGACAAATCCCAGTCTCGATTCGTGCCAACCCAACAGACACTTTCGGAGATACCTGTAATGCACCTTTATAGCCACCCAGTTACGTTGTGATGTTTGGTACACCCAAAGCATTCCTACGGTATTCGGGAGTTGCACAATCTCATGGTCTAAGGAAAAGATACTTGACATTAGAAAAGCTTTAGCATACGAACTACACGATCTTTGTGCTAGGCTTAGGATTGGGTCTTGTCCATCACATCATTCTCCTAATGATGTGATCCCGTTATCAACGACATCCAATGTCCATAGCCAGGAAACCATGACTATCTGTTGATCACAACGAGCTAGTCAACTAGAGGCTCACTAGGGACATATTGTGGTCTATGTATTCACACGTGTATTACGATTTCCGGATAATACAGTTATAGCATGAATAAAAGACAATTATCATGAACAAGGAAATATAATAATAATACTTTTATTATTGCCTCTAGGGCATATTTCCAGCACATCCAGACTATCCTCCCATCTGGGTAGAAATGAGCTGTGGAGTAGAACTGCATAATGAGCTCATCATTCTACTTTGTGAGCTTCTGCCCAACAAAGTCTACTACTCCACAAGACTTGAAACTGTCATAAACTCCTGGATAGTGATCTTCATTCTTCCTGATGTACTCCCAATCAACCCATCTCATGTCACAAACTATGGGCTTCTTGTCAAGCAACACTATCTCATAGAAATCCTGTTGTTCCTTAGTATGGAACCTGTAGTCCACATCAGTTCTTCTCGTGACTGCATAGGGGTCAATCAATCTCCACTGTCTCAGACCTGCATCCTTCCTGAGCTTCATGTCTTCTGCAACTGGGTGAGCATCATTATGATCTGGGATCTTGGGCTTCAGCTTCCTCAAGACTAGTGAGTCTTCATCTTCTTCTTCAGCAGCTTCAGGCACTGGGCCTTGTTCTTCTCTGCAGCTGGAATACTCCTGGTGTTCCTCTTGGGTGCAGACTTGGGTTTTGGAGCAGCAGCTTTGGGAGCATCTTCGGGCTTAGATGGAGCAGCCCCTGACCTTATAGCATCTCCCATCATCTTTTGAGCTTTAGGTGCTAGTGCAACAACCTCTTCCTCTTCATCTTCCATCATTGAGGGCTTTCCAACAACTCTAGCCATGGTCTTCTTGACCCTTTCTTTCCTTTTCTTCTCTACGAGAACTGGTTCTCTGGGTTCAGATCTCAAAGTTTCTTGAGTGGATGCTCTAGCCTTTGACATAGGAACTCTCTTGGCAGGAACCTTTGTCTTCATTCCTGGCTTAGTGGTGGCAGCTGTGCCATATTCCTTCTTCAACACTTTCTTCTTTGAGGTGACCTCATCCTCAACAGCCACATAGTCCTCATCCTCAGAATCTGAGGTCTTCTTCTTTCTGGCCCTGGTGGCTACCTTTGGCAAGTTGCTGGGCGTGCTCCTGCTGCCATCATCATAGCCGCTAGAGGGACTAGTGCCCTCACTCATCTGAACTTGCTCCTCAGACTTGTTCTGACCGTCACTCTGATCTGACATGGTGCAAACTCTGACAACAGACCCTGTGAATATGTGACACTCCAAAAATTTAATTTGGTTTTCATCAAAAACTTTGTTGGATTTTAAAAGAGGGCATTTAAATTTTCTTTTCCAGAAATCCTTCCTCTTAAAAAACTTCCTTTCCTTTGGCAAGGATTTTCTTTTCCCTTTCAAATTTGGTGTTGAATTTTTGGAAGCTTTTCCTTCTGGTTGTTACCCTCTCAAACTTATTTATTTTCATTTAAAAAAAAGAAACCCTAGGAGTTTTGGGACTTCTTTCTTTTTGAAACCACCCATGGTTTTACCATGTCTCCTATAGTAAATCTTCTCAAAACCCCTCCCTCCACCTTTGAGCAATTTAAATCCTCTGTCTCAACAAGTCCAAACAAGTTTTGGATTTTATTTCAATTATTTTATCTCCCAAAACTTTTCTGCCATTTATGTTGAGCCTAAGTAATTTTCAAAGCAAGTACCACTTTGCCTTTGAGTTTTTGTCCCAAACCAACTTCCCTGGATTGTCTTTAGTACCCACAACCTAGAACCATCTTGATCCACTCTTCTTCTTTTCAAATATTTCAAATTTCAGTCACTGCAAGTTTGGACTAGATTTGACAAATTTGATGAAGTTCATATCCACACTTCTCCAAAAATTCCACCAAAAATCATGCAGCCTACTGGAGCAATGAGTAGCCACTCCACCAAGTTTCAGCTCAAGGAAAAATCCCTAGATGCCAAAAGCATTCTGTCGAACACCTGAGCTGCACTGTTCTTTGCATTTTCAGTAAAGTTCAGTAAAATTCAGTTTTACAGTGTCGTTTTCTTCAGAGTTCAGTCACAAGCTCACAGTGCGCTTGGCTCGATGCTCGCAGCCCCTCCCTCTTGTCCGGAGCTTCACACGCATGCATGGAGCCTTCCTGGCGTCGGTGGCGCGCTGGCCCGCCCTCGCCGGCGTCTTCTGAGGCGTCGGGACCTCCCGTGGCGGCCGACAGAAGGCACACCACGGCAGAACACCGTTCAGCGCCGCCCAAAGCCCCCTGGCTCTCCGCGTGGCCTCATGCATGCCAGCGCACGCCCGTGGCACCATCACCGTGGCCCGTCAAGCATGGAACGTGCTCCCTGCCGCCGACGGGCCGCGCCACCCCCGTTCCGTCGAGCTCGACCCAAACACCCAAACCCCGGCCAGTTTAGCACCTAAACGGACCCATTGAACCCCCACGACGGCGCTCGACCCCTAATCCTCCCCGACCAATGCCCTGCGCCGCCGTAAGCTTCACCGGAGAACCCCGTTCTCGGCCACCGCCTCGAATCGCCTATAAAAAGGAACCCGAGCTCGCCCTCGAGCACGCACCTTCACTGCACCTCCCCAGGACCCTGCCAAGCCACCAGGAGGACCTCGAGGAGGTCTCCTTCCCCAACTCCGGCCGCCTTGCTCCGCCTCGGCCTCCAGCTTGATTCACTCCGGTGAGGCCATCTCCGGCGCCCAAACCTCGTCCGTAGCCCTCTCTCACACCCAGTACTCTAACCCCCTCATCAATTTGGCCTTTGCAGTCCTCTCCGACGAGCTCCATCCACGCCCGAACCACCGTCCGCCGGAGTTGAGACCGCCATCGATGTGGTGCTCCCCGGTGACCAACACCACCACCCACCGTTGCGGAAGGACACGGTGAGCACGTTGGTAACCTCCATCCCCTTACCTCGCCGTGGATCACCGCCGGTGACCACCGCAGCCCTCGGGTGCCGACAAGCCTCGTCCCTCCCATTTGAAAGTTTAAACATGACAAGTGGGACCCGCTGTCAGCCTCTCTGTCCTTTCTAAACGAAGCGTTTTCTGAAAACGCCTTCTGCCAAATGCGCTTTCCCTTTTGGGCTGGCGTAGTTTCTGCCGAAGCGTTTTCTGTTTTTATAAACTAGCCCCTGGAAACTTTCTGTTTCATTACAGATGAGTCCCTGGATTAAAACCCTTATAACTTTTAAACAGAAAGGTATTTTTGATTGATTCTTTTTCTGTTCTCTTTAAAATTTTGTCTAGTTTTTTATCAAGTTTATTTGAAAAATATTTGGAATACTTTTTGTGCACCCCTTGGTATTTACGATAGCGCATATATTTTCTTTATACCGTAGATACCGAATGAGGTGACGGAGCAGCGAACTTCACCGAGCTAGGCTCCACTACTCTGAACCAGGCAAGCATGTTTGAACTTTTGATATGATGAGTGTCTTGGCATGTTTTGCATTTAGTTAGTTTCATGGCATGTTGATGAGCATACCGATGAACATTATTTTATGCAATGTTGAGGTAAGTGAATTCGATGATCCATAAGTGGATGGATGTGAGTATGAATGGCCATGTGTTGGCATGAGGATGGGTAAGATGGCAGTGTCGAAGCATGCCAGTCTTATGCCAAACTATATGACTTCAGTGTCAAACCGTATCGGTCCAGTTCCTCTCATTTCCTTCCCTGTACTACCACATGTTTTCCGCAAGGAATATGGTTTAGTAAGTTGCAAACTGCTTTCCTGGTACACACCAAAAGGAGAGGCCGGGATGATGGTTCCATGGCCCTGGATTAAAGCCAGTCATCCGGTCAGGGGGCATGGGTGTTTCCGGTTGGGACCGAGAGGGGGGCACCCCTTAGAGCGCGCGTATATAAATTTGATCCCATGCTATTCGAGATTGTGATCTCCCCGTCTCAAAAGTTTTTCTTGGACGATGTCTAGGGTGAGTCCTGGCATCAAGAGGTAGGATGGGTGTGTACTGGATAGCTGTGTTTTCTTCCGAAAAACCGTAAACGGAACTAGTCCTTCGTGACTACGGAAATCCGTTGGCTGTGGGAAAATTTTTGTACAAACTCTGCAGAGTCATACATTCCTTGAATCATCTATTCCATGTCCCCATTCGTACTATCTTGTCCTAACAGTGTCAGTTTGATGGCAGAGACTTCGGTGAATACCATGAGTGCTAAGCCCGGCTAAAATGTTATTCCTGTGGATGGACTAACCTGTTTATTATGAGTATTATTTACTTGCGAATGAAGCCCTTTCTGTGATGTCGCCCCGACGTCCGACTGTGGCACTTCTTTTAAAGCCCTTTCTGTGATGTCGCCCCGACGTCCGACTGTGGCATTTCTTTTAAAGCCCTTTCTGTGATGTCGCCCCGACGTCCGACTATGGCATTTCTTTTAAAGCCCTTTCTGCGATGTCGCTCAGACGTCCGACTGTGGCATTTCTTTTAAAGCCCTTTCTATGACGTCGCCCCGACGTCCTACTGTGGCATTTCTTTTAAAGCCCTTTTTGTGATGTCGCCCAGACATCCGACTGTGGCATTTCTTTTAAAGCCCTTTCTGTGATGTCGCCCCGACGTCCGACTGTGGCATTTCTTTTAAAGCCCTTTCTGTGATGTCGCCCAGACGTCCGACTGTGGCATTTCTTTTAAAGCCCTTTCTGTGGTGTCGCTAAGACGCCCGACTGTGACACCTTTTCTTTTATCCGTTCACCTTTCGAGGCGTCGCTTCAGACACCCAATCGGTTTTCATTTATGTTTTGTTGGGATTTCAGGCGGACTACCGCCATTTCCCTTTTACTTATTTCGTCATGCTAATTTTTGAATGTCCAGTTAGTGAATTAATCATGACGCATTCATGCATGCATTTGTTATATCTTACGTACGAACTGTCTTGCGAGTACTTTCAAAGTACTCACTGGCTTGTTGATTTGGCCAGATGCTGACGAAGGCGATCTCATGGATGAAGAGTTCGATAGCGAGTCCGACGCCTAGAGGAATCCCAGTCAGTCTCGTGCGACCCTGGATTTGGTCACTGTATTATATCCGCTTCCGCAACCCAAATAAAATTCATCGAGCCTCACCTTGACGCTCGACGAGATGCCAGATTGAGAGTCTTGTTATCACACTCCCCACTGTGTTATTCCACCATCACTTTATCCTCGAGTCAGTAGTATGCCACCACACCATTGTGTTATATCCGCCATTATGTATAATTATTGGCGCGCTTGTAATAATTTGTTGAGAAGCCCTAGCTCAACCCTGTAATATATCCTATGCTACTGGCTTATTGTATCAAGAATTTGTCTACCAGTGAGGAGGATTTCTCTCATACTGGACTCAAAAGATTGGTTTCTCAATAAATATTTTTATTGGAAAACCAGTCGTGACAGAATAGATATAGATGACGTAGAGTGGATGAGCATGACAAAGCACAGATGTTTTTGCAAAAATTGAGTCAAAAAACATAGTTTTAGTTTTCCACAGAAAGCATTTTGGAGCTACCGATTTGTAAACTCAGTGATACGGAAGCAGCTTTTGGAACCTAAACTAGTGAACTCGGTTAGACCAAGTCACAGTTCGGTGGCACCGAGAGTGCTAGGGTTTCACAAAGTCCTGAACTCGGTCACACCGATTTGTAATTCTCGGCCAGACCGACAATCACGTGTGCACTGGCCTAAGCCACATCGGTGGGACCGATTTCTACACCTCGGTCGGTCCGAGATGAGCCCGGCGGAAACCTAACCCTAAATTTTCAATCCAAAACTAATCTACGGAGTGTTTTCACTGGATAGGATGATCTCAATCGTGGCAAGATACATGGTGATGCAATGTGCTAGGAATCGGAGTGAGGAATAGCGCAAGGTTTCAAACCCGTACCCTAGTTCGGCGATGGATTTGCTACGACGGCGACGGTGGAGTTGAATCCCGTTGACAACGGCGGAGACCAGCAGCGAGATGTCACTGGCGACGAGGAGGACGACCCGGGGACCCGACGAGACAGAGCAGGCAGTGCGCGGGCGAAGAGGTTCGGAAAAATTTCCAAATTTTGGCCCGGGGGTATATATATAGCCTAACCCTGTCGGTGTGACCGAGTGGAACAACTCGGTGGCACCGAGATGCATAACTGCAAGCAATTACTGTAACTCGGTGTGACCGAAAAGTTCAAATCGGTTGCATCGAGATTGAAAACCTAGAACAACTTAGTGATCTCGGTGTGACCGAAATGGATGGATCGGTCAGACCGAAATGCACAAAGAGGTTTTGGAAGTTTAAGTCTATGACGAATCGGGGACTCCGAGTGCTCCTCACACAGAGTGGTTCAAATCTGACTTGATCAAACTTTGTGATGTAGCATGAATAGAGTTTGAGACAAGAAAAGCATAGATAGCTAGAGAAGGTTCTTAGGTATTCTTGTCCATCCACTTGGCAAAAGAAAAGAAACCAAACAATTAAAGCAACAAGTGGATGTCCTTGAATGAGTAAAATATGCAACCAACATGCTCACATAATAAAATGACAAATGAAATATGTGGCAAAGCATGCACAACCATTCTAGCATCTATCAAGCAATTGGCGATGACTAGGTCATCTATATATGAGTATATTGACTTAGGAGTCAAATGAGAACATTTGATCATAGGTCATACTCATCGTTTAAGAAAAAGTGGGGTTACCACTTTTACATAAAGCATTGTTGTGTTCACACCATTAGAGTTGCTTTAGCTCAATTCTTAGAGTAAAGCTCCCCCTAGATGTGAGATCCCCCCTAAGAGGGATGAACTAACCTTGGGTTTTGTTGATGATGAGTTCATGTAGGTGTTGAAGATGTGGATGCTCAATGTTGATGTAGATCATTTGGAGCAATCCTTTGGAGTGAGTTGCACTTTCAATACCTACATGGGTTAGTCCCACAAGGAACAAACAAGGATATCCATAGACATAGAGTGATGCACACACAAGATGATGTCCATGAAAGCATTATGTTACCTTGTCCCTTGTCTTACTAACAAGAGGGTTTGTGACTCCTTGAACTAGTGCAAGATGTGGAAGTTGATTGCACTTGTCCTTGCCAAAATGATATGAGTGAAATATGTTGGCGGAGTCACCCTCAAGAACTCTCTAGTTCTTCTTCTTCGGAATCCACATCATCTTGATGGGAATCCTTGGAGTTGTAGTTGTACTTGATGAAGTAAAACTTGACGTAGTCTTGGGAACCCACTTGACCAAGGCCTTAGGAGCTTCTTCAAATGCATCAATCTCCTCTTGAAGCTTGTCCTTGCCTTTTTGCTTGTGGTCTTGTGGTGGAAGATCATCTTGAGCTTGTGTCCCTTTGAAGGAAGTAGGATCATACTTCTCTTGTTGAGGAACAAACTTCGTCTTGGGGTATTGATCTTCTTCCCACTCAACTCCATTGGCATTGAACTTTCATTCAAAACCAACACCTTGGTTCTTCCGGTGCCTTCCTTGCTTGCGTACAATTTCCTCGAATTGCTTACTCCCGGCAAGACTCTTGTAAACACCTTTCTCTATAATTACCTTCAATAAGCTATTTTCTTGCTCAATTGTAACTCGACTAAGAGAATCATTAGTGGAATCAAGAGAACTACTAGAAGCAACAACATTGGATTTAGCATGATTATTGTTACTACTAGAGGAAGAATCCTTCTTGTTCTTATTACTAGACTTGACCCGAGGCATGTAAGTGGATAAGAGTAAACACTTGGCAATGTAAGAAGAACTTATCTTACAAAGATCATCATTTGATTGCCTTTAAGAACTCATGCTCTTGCTCAAGGTTGAGCTTTTCGAAATGTAACTTCTCATGAGTCCTTAAAAGTTCTCGATGATCTTCTAAGATAGTTTCATGAGCTAACTTAAGAGCATTTAGTTCTTTAGTTAGGTGCTCAATCTTCTCCTTATCATTGTCATTCGTTTTATCTTGATTAGCATGATTAATTAACGTTTCATCATAGTATTCATCACTAGAGTTGTCAACAAGTAAATCATCAACACCTAACAATTCATCTTCATCACTATTGAAATCAACATACTCGGGGTGTGATACCTTTGGGCCTTTAGCCATGAATCATCTTCCAAGTCCTTCATTTGGTGAATCAAATAAGTCATAGGAGTTGGTAGACACAAGTGCTAGACCGGCAACACCTTCATCTTGAGTATATTCGGAGTCGGAGTGATAGCTTCTCTCGGAGTGATTGTCGGAGTCGGTGCCGGATACCCATTCACCAACATGAGCTTGATGTCTTCGTTTTGTGTAGCTCCTTGATGACTTGTCCTTCCTTTCCGAATCCTTGCTTCTCCGAGATGTTCTTTGTTCATAACGATCATCTCTACTCCTTCTTTCTCTTGATGGTGATTCTTCTCTTCTACTTCTTCTTTTTGGAGAATCTTCTCTTCTTTTGTAGGGTGCCGTACACTCATTGGAATAGTGTCCGGGTCTTCCACAATTGTAGCAATTACGCTCATGACTAGAAGATCTTTTGTCATTGTATGACCTTGACTTGGAACTTCTCTCCTTGCTTCTACTCTTGTAGAACTTGTTGAAGTTCTTCACCATTAGGCTCAATTCTTCATTGAAGGTTTGTTTCTCACTTGATGATGTGGGAGCTTCACATGAGGCTTTGTAAGCACCACTTGACTTGTTGTGGAGCTCCTCCTTATCCTTGAGTGACATATCATGAGCAACAATTCTTCCAATGGCTTCCGTTGGCTTGAGATCTTTGTAATTGGGCATCATTTGGATCAATGTGCACACGGTATCATATTTTCCGTCCAAAGCTCTTAGGATCTTCTTGATGATAAATTCTTTGGTCATCTCTTCACTTCCTAAGCCGGCAATCTCATTTGTGATAGGAGCAAGCCTAGAGTACATTTCAGCAACACCTTCACCATCCTTGATTTTGAACTTGTCAAGCTGACTTTGAAGCACATCCAACTTGGATTCCTTGACGGAGTCGGTACCTTCATGCATATCAATCAAAGTATCCCAAATTTCCTTTGCATTCTCAAGATGGCTAATTTTGTTGAATTCTTCAAGGCACAATCCATTGAAGAGGATATCACAAGCTTGAGCGTTGTATTGCATCTTCTGCAGTAGCTTCACGGTTTGGTTCTCTCCCATCAAAGAATTCACCTTGCAAGCCAATATACACAATAGCTCAAACGGTAGGGTTATGTCCAAGAATATGCATTTTCATCTTATGCTTCCAACTATCAAAATTAGTACCATCAAAGTAAGGACCTCTATGGTGGTAATTTCCCTCGCTAGACGCCATACTCTCCTAGGTTGTGAAACCAAGGCTATGACCACCAAAAGCTATGGAGATCAAAGCAAATGGAGACCAAGGCTCTGATACCACTTGTAGGATCGAAAGTATGTCTAGAGGGGGGGTGATTAGACTACTTAACCAAATAAAAATCTATCCTTTTCCCAATTTTAGTTCTTGGCAGATTTTAGCAACTTAGCATGGTTCAAGCAATCTTAACACAATTCAAGCAAGCATGCAAAGAGTATATGAGCAGCAGAAAGTAAAGCATGCAACTTGCAAGAATGTAAAGGGAAGGGTTTGGAGAGTGCAGACGCAATAGGAGACACGGATGTTTTTGTCGTGGTTCCGATAGGTGGTGTTATCGTACATCCACGTTCATGGATACTTCAACCCACGAAGGGTAACGGCTGCGCGAGTCCACGGAGGGCTCCACCCACGAAGGGTCCACGGAGAAGCAACCTTGTCTATCCCACCATGGCCATCGCCCACGAAGGACTTGCCTCACTAGGGTAGATCTTCACGAAGTAGGCAATCTCCTTGCCCTTACAAACTCCTTGGTTCAACTCCACAATCTTGTCGGAGGCTCCCAAGTGACACCTAGCCAATCTAGGAGACACCACTCTCCAAGAAGTAACAAATGGTGTGTTGATGATGAACTCCTTGCTCTTGTGCTTCAAATGATAGTCTCCCCAACACTCAACTCTCTCTCTCAGGGTTTGGATTTGGTGGAAAGAAGATTTGAGTGGAAAGAAACTTGGGGAAGGCTAGAGATCAAGATTCATATGGTAGGAATGGAATATCTTGGTCTCAACACAAGTGTAGGTGGTTCTCTCTCAGAAAATGTATGTTGGAAGTGTAGGCATGTTCTGATGGCTCTCTCCACGAATGAAGAGTGGGTGGAGGGGGTATGTATAGCCTCCACACAAAATCTAACCATCACACACAACTTACCAATCTCGGTGGGACCGAATCGTGAAACTCAGTCGGACCGATTTAGCAAATAATGTGACTATTAGGATTTTCGGTGGGACCGACATGCAACTCGGTAGGACCGATATGGTTAGGTTAGGGCATAACATAATCTCGGTGAGACCGATTACTCAAACTCGGTGGGACTGATTTTGGTAATGGACACCCAGAGGGTTGGTCAAGCAAACTCGATGGGACCGATTCGCTCATCTCGGTAAGACCGAAACATTACGAAAAGGAAACAGAGAGTTTGCATTGTAATCTCAGGGAGACCGATCGCTCATCTCGGTTTGACCGAAACGTTATGAATGGAAACAGAGAGATTACAACCCCATCTCGGTGAGATCGAGATCCCTATCGGTGAGACCGATTTGCCTAGGGTTTGTGGCAGTGGGTATGACATCTGAACTCGGTGGCGCCGGATGGAAAGAATCGGTGGGTCCAAGTTGGACTTTTGGTTTAGGTCATATGTGGATATGAGAAAGTAGTTGAGGGCTTTGGAGCATATCACTAAGAATTTTGAGCAAGAAAGCCATTAAGCAACACCTCATCCCTCCTTGATAGTATTGGCTTTTCCTATCACTAGTAGAAAAAGGGGCAAATCTGAGACACATTAGTGTCGGTTTGATTTTGAGCTGGCACTAATGTGTCCATTAGTGCCGGTTCCAACGGCTAGCCGGCCGTTCTCATTAGTACTGGTTCGTGGCGAACCTTTAGCACCGGCTCGTGTCACGAACCTGTGCTAAAGAGAGTGGTGGCAGGATGTTCTCAGTCTGGGGCCCGTCCAGCACCTTTAGTACCGGTTCATGGCACGAAACGGTACTAAAGGTCGACTTACATAAACCCTTCGTCCACCCGAGCCACTCTGTTTTTCCCCTTTCCCCTCACTTCCTCTGTTCTTCCCCTCTCTTCCTCGAGCTCCTCACAAATTTTGCCCAAAATTTGTCAAGATTTGAAGGCCCCCATCCATTCAAATGATCACAAAGGTTAGCAACTTAGTACTTTCAACTCTCATTGCTAGATTAGCTCTTGCAATGCTTTGTATAGTGATTAATTTGGGAGGAATTATATTTGCTAGTATTTGATTTATATGCAATTTGAGGTCAAAAATAACACTTAGTTTGCATATGTAGGTGTGGTTTACTTAGCGCCTTCTAAATCTCCGTCGTAACCACTGTCGATCGCCCGCACCGTCCCGTCGCCGGCACCACCTTGTGGTGAGGCTCTTTGATGTCTACTACACAACCTTCTTCTTGTAGACATTGTTGGGCCTGCAAGTGCACAGGTTTGTAGGATAGTAGAAAATTTCCCTCAAGCGGATGACCTAAGGTTTATCAATCTGTAGGAGGCGTAGTATGAAGATGGTCTCTCTCAAGCAACCCTGCAACCAAATAACAAAGAGTCTCTTGTGTCCCCAACACACCCAATACAATGGTAAATTGTATAGGTGCACTAGTTCGGCGAAGAGATGGTGATAAAAGTGAAAAATGGATGGTAGATATAGATATTTGTAATCTTAAATAATAAAAACAGCAAGGTAACTAAAGATAAAAGTGAGCATAAACGGTATTGCAGTGATAGGAAACAAGGCCTAGGGTTCATACTTTCACTAGTGCAAGTTCTCTCAACAATAATAACATAGATAGATCATATAATAAGCCCTCAACATGCAACAAAGAGTCACTCCGAAGCCACTAATAGCGGAGAACAAACGTAGAGATTATGGTAGGGTACAAAACCACCTCAAAGTTATTTTTTCGGATCAATCTATAGAAGAGTTCGTACTAGAATAACACCTTAAGACACAAATACACCAAAACCCTAATGTCACCTAGATACTCCATTGTCACCTCAAGTATCCGTGGGCATGATTATACGATATGCATCACACAATCTCAGATTCATCCAACCAACATAAAAGTACTTCAAAGAGTGCCCCAAAGTTTCTACCGGAGAGTCAAGAACATGTGCCAACCCCTATGCATAGGTTCCCAATGTCACAAAACCCGCAAGTTGATCACCAAAACATACATCAAGTGGCACATGATATCCCATTGTCACCACAGATAATCACGGCAAGACATACATCAAGTGCTCTCATAAAAGACTCAATCCGATAAGATAACTTCAAAGGGGAAACTCAATTCATCACAAGAGAGTAGAGGGGGAGAAACATCGTAAGATCCAACTACAATAGCAAAGCTCGGGATACACCAAGATTGTGCCATAGAGGAACACGAGAGAGAGAGAGATCAAACAGATAGCTACTAGTACATACCCTTAGCCCCGAGGGTGAACTACTCCCTCCTCGTCATGGATAGCGCCGGGATGATGAAGATGGCCACCGGTGATGGGATCCCCCTCCGGCAGGTTGCCGGAACGGGCTCCTGAGAGGTTTTTGGTGGCTACAGAGGCTTGCAGCGGCGGAACTCCCGATCTATCTTCTGTTCTGGAAGTTTTTGGTACGTAGGTATATATGGGTGAAAGGGGTACGTCGGAGGAGCTACGGGGGCCCCACGAGGCAGGGGGTGCGCCCGGGGGGGGGCGTCCCCCACCCTCGTGGGCAGCCCGTATCTCCCCTGACGTGCACTCCAAGTTCCCTGGGTTGCTTTCCTTCAAAAAATAACTTCTCCAATTGATTTCGTTCCGTTTTGACTCCGTCTGATATTCCTTTTCCTCGAAACACTGAAATAGGCATAAAACAGCAAAGCTGGGCTGGGCCCTCGGTTAATAGGTTAGTCCCAAAAATAATATAAAAGTGGATAATAAAGCCCAATATTGCCCAAAACAGTAGATAATATAGCATGGAGCAATCAAAAATTATAGATACGTTGGAGACGTATCAAGCATCCCCAAGCTTAATTCCTGCTCGTCCTCGAGTAGGTAAATGATAAAAAAGAATTTTTGATGCGGGGTGATACTTTGGCATAATTTCAATGTAATTCTTCTTACTTGTGGTAGAATATTCAGAACCGAAAGATTCAAGACAAAAGTGCATATTGACATAAAAATAATAATACTTCAAGCATACTAACTAAGCAATTATGTCTTCTCAAAATAACATGGCCAAAGAAAGTTATCCCTACAAAATCATATAGTCTGGCTATGCTCCATCTTCCCCACACAAAATATTTAAATCATGCACAACCCCGATGACAAGCCAAGCAATTGTTTCATACTTTAACATTCTCAAAACTTTTTCAATCTTCACGCAATACATGAGCGTGAGCCATGGATATAGCACTATATGTGGAATAGAAGGGTGGTTGTGGAGAAGACAAAAGAGGGAAGATAGTGTCACATCAACTAGGCGTATCAACGGGCTATGGAGATGCCCATCAATAGATATCAATGTGAGTGAGTAGGGATTGCCATGCAACAGATGCACTAGAGCTATAAGTATATGAAAGCTCAACAAAAGAAACTAAGTGGGTGTGCATCCAACTCGCTTGCTCACGAAGACCTAGGGAGTTTGAGGAAGCCCATCACTGGAATATACAAGCCAAGTTCTATAATGAAAAATTCCCACTAGTATATGAAAGTGACAAAATGAGAGACTCTCTATCATGAAGATCTTGGTGCTACTTTGAAGCACAAGTGTGGTAAAAGGATAGTAGCATTGTCCCTTTTTATTTATTTTCTTTTTTTTGGGCCTTTCTTTTTTTTGGCCTTTTTTTGATTGGGCAATGCTCTAATAATGATGATCATCACACTTCTATTGATTACAACATAAGGATTACAACTCGAAACTAGAACAAGATATGACTCTATATGAATGCCTCCGGCGGTGTACCGGGATGGTGCAATGAATCAAGAGTGACATGTATAAAAATTAATGCATGGTGGCTTCGCCAGAAATACGGTGTCAACTACATGATCATGCGATGGCAATATGACAAAAGTAAAGTATGTCATGATGATGATCAGAACGGTGGAAAGTTGTATGGCAATATATCTCGGAATGGCTATGGAAATGCCATAATAGGTAGGTATGGTGGCTGTTTTGAGGAAGATATAAGGAGGTTTATGTGTGATAGAGGGTATCGTATCACGAGGTTTGGATGCACCGGCGAAGTTTGCACCAACTCTCAAGGTGAGAAAGGGCAATGGACGGTACCGAAGAGGCTAGCAATGGTGGAAGGATGGAAGAGTGCGTATAATCCATGGACTCAACATTAATCAAAAGAACTCATATACTTGTTGCAAAAATCTAGAAGTTATCAAAGCAAAGTATTACGGGCATGCTCCTAGGGGGATAGATTGGTAGGAAAAGACCATCGCTCGTCCCCGACCGCCACTCATAAGGAGGACAATCAATAAATAAATCATGCTCCGAGTTCATCACATAATGGTTCACCATACGTGCATGCTACGGGAATCACAAACTTTAACACAAGTATTTCTCAAATTCACAACTACTCAACTAGCATGACTCTAATATCACCATCTTCATATCTCAAAACAATTATCAAGCATCAAACTTCTCATAGTATTCAACACACTCATAAGAATTCTTACAAATCCTATATGCTTAGCATATTAGGATTGTTTAAGCAAATTACCATGCTATTTCAGACTCTCAAAATAATCTAAGTGAAGCATGAGAGATCAATAGTTTCTATAAAACAAATCCATCAATGTGCTCTAAAAGATATAAGTGATGCACTAGAGCAAATGACAAACTACTCCGAAATATATAAGTAAAGATCAATAAGTAGTCGAATAAGTGTGCAACTATGCGAAGACTCTCCCATTTAATAATTTCAGATCTTGATACTTTATTCAAACAGCAAGAAAAGCTAAAGAAAACTACATTACAAGGATATCACAACTCATGTGAAGAAGCAAAAACTTAGGCTCAACCGATACTAACCGATAGTTGTTGAAGAAGAAAGGTGGGATGCCTACCGGGGCATCCACAAGCTTAGATGCTTGAGACTTCTTGAAATATTATCTTGGGGTGCCTTGGGCATCCCCAAGCTTGAGATTTTGTGTCTCCTTAATTCCTCTCATATCATGGTTTCTCTTTTTATCAAAAGCTTCATTCACAACAAACTCAACAAGAACTCGTGAGATAGGTTAGTATAAACCAATGCAAAACCTTATCATTTTCTACTGTAACAAATCACTAACATTATTATTCAACATTTCATACTAAATGACTCTGCATATTTAATACTCCTATCCTCAAATATAATCATTAATCAAGCAAACATATGCAAACAATGCAACCATAACAGCAATCTGCCAAAACAGTACAGTCTGTAAAGAATGCAAGAGTATCAATACTTCCCTGACTCCAAAAATTATGAACTAAAATTCCCACTGTAATAAATTTATCAGATCTCAATATGCAAAAAGATTAAACAGTATACCATGCTCTGACTTTTCTAGGGAATTTTTGCAACAATGGTAAACTTTCTGTTTTCAAACAGCAACATGTATACTAGCAAAATAAGCATGGCAAAGGCTATCCTTGACTTTTTTTATTGAAAATAAAGATGCAAAACATTATTATAACTAACAGCAAGCAAAAACTAACACAATAAAATGACGCTCCAAGCAAAACACATATCATGTGGTGAATAAAAATATAGCTCCAAGTAAAGTTACCGATGAACGAAGACGAAAGAGGGGATGCCTTCCGGGGCATCCCCAAGCTTAGGCTCTTGGTTGTCCTTAAATATTACCTTGGGGTGCCTTGGGAATCACCAAGCTTAGGCTCTTGCCACTCCTTATTCCATAGTCCATCGAATCTTTACCCAAAACTTGAAAACTTCACAACACAAAACTCAACAGGAAATCTTATAAGCTCCGTTATTGAAAGAAAACAAAACCACCACATTGGTACTGTAATTAACTCATTCTAAATTCATATTGGTGTAATATCTACTGTACTTCAAATTATCTATGGTTCATACCCTCCGATACTACTCATAGATTCATCAAAATAAGCAAACAACACATAGAAAACAGAATCTGTCAAAAACAGAACAGTATGTAATAATCTGTATCAAACGTATACTTCTGGAACTCCAAAACTCCTACCAAATTAGGAAGTCCTAAGAAATTCGTGTACCAATCCATAGCAAAAAGAATAAGATCCGAATCACGTTTATGTGAATTAACAAAACTAAAGTACTGGGTGCAAAAGTTTCTGATTTTCAGCAGGATCAACACAACTATCACCATAAGCTATCCTAAAGGTCTTACTTGACACTTTATTGAAACAAAAGCTATAAAACATGATTACTACAGTAGCATAATCATGTGGACACACAAAAACAGTAAGGATACATATTGGGTTATCTCCCAACAAGCGGTTTTGTTTAGTGCCTTTCTAGCTAGGCATGATGATGACGATGATGCTCACATAAAAGATAAGAATTGAAACATAACGGGAGCATCATGAAGCATATGACTAGCACTTTTAAGTCTAACCCACTTCCTATGCATAGGGATTTTGTGAGCAAACAACTTATGGGAACAATAATCAACTAGCATAGGAAGGTAAAACAAGCATAGCTTCAAAAATTTAAGCACATAGAGAGGAAACTTGATATTATTGCAATTCCTACAAGCATAAGTTCCTCCCTCATAATAATTTTCAGTAGCATCATGAATGAATTCAACAATATAACCAGCACCTAAAGCATTCTTTTCATGACCTACAAGCATAGAAAATTTACTACTCTCCACATAAGCAAAATTCTTCTCATCAATAGTAGTGGGAGCAAACTCAACAAAATAACTATCATATGATTGAAAATTAAGATCAAGATGAAAAGTTTCATGGTTATCATTATTCTTTAAAGCATACGTGTCATCACAATAATCATCATAGATAGAAGGCATGCTTTCATCATAGTAAATTTTCTCAACAAACTTGGGAGACAAAAAATATCATCTTCATCAAACATAGCTTCCCCAAGCTTGTGGCTTTGCATATCATTAGCATCATGGATATTCAAGGAATTCATACTAACAACATTGCAATCATGCTCATCGTTCACATATTTCATGCCAAGCATTCTATGTAATTCTTCTTCTAGCACTTTGGCACAATTTTCCTTTCCATCATACTCACGAAAGATATTAAAAAGATGAAGCATATGAGGCATCCTTAATTCCATTTTTTTGTAATTTTCTTTTATAAACTAGACCAGTGCTAAAACAAGAAACAAAAAGATTCGATTGCAAGATCCAAAGATATACCTTCAAGCACTCACCTCCCCGGCAACGGCGCCAGAAAAGAGCTTGATGTCTACTACACAACCTTCTTCTTGTAGACGTTGTTGGGCCTGCAAGTGCACAGGTTTGTAGGACAGTAGCAAATTTCCCTCAAGTGGATGACCTAAGGTTTATCAATCCGTAGGAGGGTAGGATGAATATGGTCTCTCTCAAGCAACCCTGCAACCAAATAACAAAGAGTCTCTTGTATCCCCAACACACCCTGGTAAATTGTATAGGTGCACTAGTTCGGCGAAGAGATGGTGATACAAGTGCAAAATGGATGGTAGATATAGATATTTGTAATCTGAAATAATAAAAACAGCAAGGTAACTAAAGATAAAAGTGAGCGTAAATGGTATCGCAACGATAGGAAACAAGGCCTAGGGTTCATACTTTCACTAGTGCAAGTTCTCTCAACAATAATAACATAGATAGATCATATAACAAGCCTGCAACATGCAACAAAGAGTCACTCTGAAGCCACTAATAGTGGAGAACAAATGTAGAGATTATGGTAGGGTACGAAACCACCTCAAAGTTATTCTTTCGGATCAATCTATAGAAGAGTTCATACTAGAATAACACCTTAAGACACAAATCAACCAAAACCCTAATGCCACCTAGATACTCCATTGTCACCTCAAGTATCCGTGGGCATGATTATACGATATGCATCACACAATCTCAGATTCATCCAACCAACATAAAAGTACTTCAAAGAGTGCCCCAAAGTTTCTACTGGAGAGTCAAGAATGTGTGCCAACCCCTATGCATAGGTTCCCAATGTCATGAAACCCGCAAGTTGATCACCAAAACATACATCAAGTGGCACATGATATCCCATTGTCACCACAGATAATCACGACAAGACATACATCAAGTGTTCTCATAAAAGACTCAATCCGATAAGATAACTTCAAAGGGGAAACTCAATTCATCACAAGAGAGTAGAGGGGGAGAAACATCGTAAGATCCAACTACAATAGCAAAGCTTGGGATACATCAAGATCGTGCCATAGAGGAACACAAGAGAGAACACGAGAGAAAGAGAGAGAGATCAAACACATAGCTACTGGTACATACCCTCAGCCCCGAGGGTCAACTACTCCCTCCTCGTCATGGATAGCGCCGGGATGATGAAGACGGCCACCGGTGATGGGATCCCCCTCTGGCAGGGTGCCAGAACGGGCTCCCGAGAGGTTTTTGGTGGCTACAGAGGCTTGCGGCAGTGGAACTCCCGATATATCTTCTGTTCTGGAAGTTTTAGGGTAGGTAGGTGAAGGAAATATGTCCTAGAGGCAATAATAAAGTTATTATTTATTTCCTTATTTCATGATAAATGTTTATTATTCATGCTAGAATAGTATTAACCGGAAACATAATACATGTGTGAATACATAGACAAACATAGTGTCACTAGTATGCCTCTACTTGACTAGCTCGTTGAATCAAAGAAACTGTTGGGTACTCCTTCTATCACAAATCCAAAGGCAAAACATTCCTTGCTAAGAATGGATCCTTTCTAGAGAAGGAGTTTCTCTCGAAAGAAGTGAGTGGGAGGAAAGTAGAACTTGATAAGGTAATTGTACCTTCTCCCGAATTGGAAAGTAGTTCATCACAAAAATCAGTTCTAGTGATTCCTACACCAATTAGTGAGGAAGCTAATGATAATGATCATGAAGCTTCAGATCAAGTTACTACCAAACTTTGTAGATCTTCCAGATTAAGACCCGCACCAGAGTGGTACGGTAATCTTATTCTGGAAATCATGTTACTAGACCATGATGAACCTACGAACTATGAGGAAGTGATGATGAGCCCAGATTCCATGAAATGGCTTGAGGCCATAAAATCTGAGATATGATCCATGTATGAGAACAAAGTATGGACTTTGATTGACTTGCTCGATGATCAGCAAGCCATGTTAAATAAATGGATCTTCAAGAGGAAGACGGACATTGATAGTAGTGTTACTATCTACTAAGCTCGACTTGTTGCGAAATGTTTTCAACAAGTTCAAGGTGTTGAATACGATGAGATTTTCTCACTCGTATCGAAGCTTAAGTCAGTCTGAATCATGTTAGCAATTGCCACATTTTATGAAATCTGGCAAATGGATGTCAAAACTGCATTCCTTAATGGATTTCTTAAAGAAGAGTTGTATATGATGCAACCAGAAAGTTTTTGTCAATCCTAAAGATGCTAACAAAGTGTGCAAGCATCTCAGAGTTGGAATATACGCTTTGACGAGTTGATCAAAGCATATGGTTTTATACAGACTTTTGAAGAAGCCTGTATTTACAAGAAAGTGAGTGGGAGCTCTGTAGCATTTCCAATATTATATGTGGATGACATATTGTTAATTGGAAATGATATGGAAATTCTGGATAGCATGAAAGGATACTTGAATAAGAGTTTTTCAAAGCAAGACCTCGGTGAAGCTGCTTACACATGGAGCATCAGGATCTATATAGATAGATCAAGACGCTTGATAAGATTTTTCAATGAGTACATACCTTGATAAATTTTTGAAATAGTTCAAAATGGAACAGTCAAAGAAGGAGTTCTTGCCTGTGTTACAAGGTGTGAAGTTGAGTAAGACTCAAGACCCGACCATTGCAGAAAATAGAAAGAGAATGAAAAGTCATTCCCTATGCCTCAGTCATAGGTTCTATAAAGTATGCTATGCTGTGAACCAGACCTATTGTATACCTTGCTCTGTGTTTGGCAAAGGAATACAATTTTGATCTAATAAGTAGATCACTGGACATGGGTCAAGAATATCCTTAGTGAGGACTAAGGAGATGTTTCTCGATTATGGAGGTGATAAAAGCGTCCGTCATAAAAGTTACAACGATGCAAGTTTTTACACCAATCCAGATGACTCTAAGTCTCAATCTGGATACATATTGAAAGTGGGAGCAATTAGCTAGAGTAGCTCCATGCAGAGCATTGTGGACATAGAATATTTGCGGAATACATACGGCTCTGAATATGACAGACCCGTTGAATAAGCTTCTCTCACGAGCAAAACATGGTCACACCTTAGTACTCTTTTGGGTGTTAATCACATAGCGATGTGAACTAAATTATTGACTCTAGTTAACCCTTTGGGTGTTGATCACATGATGATGTGAACTATGGGTATTAATTACATGCAGATGTGAATATTGGTGTTAAATCACATAGCGATGTGAACTAGATTATTGACTCTAGTGCAAGTGGGAGACTGAAGGAAATATGCCCTAGAGGTAATAATAAAGTTATTATTTATTTCCTTATTTCATGATAAATGTTTATTATTCATGCTAGAATTGTATTAACCGGAAACATAATACATGTGTGAATACATAGACAAACATAGTGTCACTAGTATGCCTCTACTTGACTAGCTCATTGAATCAAAGATGGTTAAGTTTCATAGCCATAGACATGAGTTGTCATTTGATTAATGGGATCACATCATTAGGAGAATGATGTGATTGACATGACCCATTCCGTTAGCCTAGCACTTGATCGTTTAGTATATTGCTATTGCTTTCTTCATGACTTATACATGTTCCTGTAACTATGAGAATTATGCAACTCCCGTTTACCGGAGGAACACTTTGGGTGCTACCAAACGTCACAACGTAACTGGGTGATTATAATGGAGTACTACAGGTGTCTACAAAGGTACATGTTGGGTTGGCGTATTTCGAGATTAGGTTTTGTCACTCCGATTGTCGGAGAGGTATCTCTGGGCCCTCTCGGTAATGCACATCACTATAAGCCTTGCAAGCAATGTAGCTAATGAGTTAGTTACGGAATGATGCATTACGTAACGAGTAAAGAGACTTGCCGGTAATGAGATTGAACTAGGTATTGGATACCGACGAT
Source organism: Triticum aestivum (assembly GCF_018294505.1). Taxonomy (NCBI): domain Eukaryota; kingdom Viridiplantae; phylum Streptophyta; class Magnoliopsida; order Poales; family Poaceae; genus Triticum; species Triticum aestivum. Next base: position 124,266,108 of record NC_057813.1, on the reverse strand, counting down.
CAAATCTCGGGCAAGTAACATACCGATGACAAAGGGAACAACGTATGTTGTTATGCGGTTTGACCGATAAAGATCTTCGTAGAATATGTAGGAACCAATATGGGCATCCAGGTTCCGCTATTGGTTATTGACCAAGAATAGTTCTAGGTCATGTCTACATAGTTCTCGAACCCGTAGGGTCCGCACGCTTAACGTTACGATGACAGTTATATTATGAGTTTATGAGTTTTGATGTACCGAAGGAGTTCGGAGTCCCAGATGAGATCGGGGACATGACGAGGAGTCTCGAAATGGTCGAGACGTAAAGATTGATATATTGGACAACTATATTCGGAGTTCGGAAAGGTTCCGAGTGATTCGGGTATTTATCGGAGTACCGGAGAGTTACGGGAATTCGCCGGGGAGAAGTATTGGGCCTTATTGGGCCATACGGGAAAGAGAGAGGGGCTGCCTAGGGCGGGCCGCGCGCCCCCCCAAGGCCTAGTCCGAATTGGACTAGGGGGAGGGGCTGCACCCCCTCCTTCCTTCCCTTCTCTCTTCCCCTTCCTTCTCTCCTACTCCTACTAGGAAAGGAGGAGTCCTACTCCCGGTGGGAGTAGGACTCCCCCCTTGGGCGCGCCTCCTCCTCCTTGGCCGGCCCTCCCTTGCTCCTTTATATACGGGGGCAGGGGGGCACCTCAAGGCACAACAACACAAGTTGATCTATGGATCGTTCCTTAGCCGTGTGCGGTGCCCCGTCCACCATATTCCACCTCGGTCATATCGTCACGGAGTTTAGGCGAAGCCCTGCGCCGGTAGAGCATCATCATCGTCACCACGCCGTCGTGCTCACGGAACTCATCCCCGAAGCTTTGCTGGATCGGAGCCCGGGGATCATCATCGAGTTGAACGTGTGCTGAACTCGGAGGTGCCGTACGTTCGGTACTTGGATCGGTCGGATCGTGAAGACGTACGACTACATCAAACGCGTTGTCATAACGCTTCCGCTTACGGTCTACGAGGGTACGTGGACAACACTCTCCCCTCTCGTTGCTATGCCATCACCATGATCTTGTGTGTACGTAGGAATTTTTTTGAAATTACTACGTTCCCCAACAGTAGGTATATACGGGTGAAAGGGCTACATCGGAGGAGCTACGGGGGCCCC
>NC_057813.1:124259200-124264679 GCF_018294505.1 Triticum aestivum | reverse complement strand
TCCAAAAATAACTTCTCCAGTTGATTTCTTTCCGTTTTGACTCCGTCTGATATTCCTTTTCCTCGAAACACTGAAATAGGCATAAAACAGCAAATCTGGGCTGGGCCTCCGGTTAATAGGTTAGTCCCAAAAATAATATAAAAGTGGATAATAAAGCCCAATATTGCCCAAAACAGTAGATAATATAGCATGGAGCAATCAAAAATTATAGATATGTTAGAGACGTATCACTCTTGTTCATGAATGTTTTACATTACCAAATTGATGTTTGTGTGATCTGGATATATAGTTACTCGGATAATTATCTTACCCGTACGTTGTTTGTTATACATAGTGCCATGGTTTTGATATCCGTCCCCATCGGCCCTCGTCCTTGTTATGATTCGGATGTGTTATATTCTCTTTTAAAACTAGTTGTTGCATTTCATGTTTATGACAAATTATGCCCATCAAGTTGACATAGGTATTTTTATCTAGGAGGTATGTGAACCAGAAATTCCAACCGACCCAATTGTCGAGAGGTTAAATTTAGTTGAAAAAGAAAACGAGTATTTGAAAAAAAATTGAAAAGAACTGAGGGGGAGAAGATGGAATTGGAGTTGCATGTTGCCGATGTCGTCGATGATCACAAGATCAAGATGGAGAAAATGAGGTTGAAGATTAGAAATATTAGAAAATATGCCATTGATAGTGTGGCTTGGTATCATTATGCTGTTGGATCAATTGTTACCTTAGTTGCGATCTTGATCGCATTTGTTGTTGCATTTAAATTCTTTAGCTAGAAAGTTATTTGTACGTTGCATTTAATTAAGTGCTGTATATGAACTTTATGTATGAACTTTATGTATGAACTTGTATTAATTTGGTCTATTCGGTGTTGTGTAAAAAAGATGAGCCGACAATGGATGTATGATGACCAATGCTCTCCCGAGTTCATTAATTGCGTGCATACTTTTCTGCTTGCCGCTGAGGCAAACAAGCGGGCGGATGATTTTGTGCCTTGTCCATGTGCTGGCTGTAAGAATGGCTACAGTCACTCTACATCAAGAACCATTCATGTCCACCTATGTGAGTCCGGTTTCATGCCCCACTATAATGTTTGGACCAAGCACGGAGAAATAGGGGTTATGATGGAAGATAATGAAGAAGAAGAGGACGACAACGGCTATCCTGGCCATGGGTTCCCTGAATACGATGATACAACAATGGGGAAAGAAGCTGAGCCGGCAATGCGGGAAGAAGCTGAAGAAGAGGCATCAGATGAGCCCGCTGATGATCTAGGTCAGGCCATTGCCGATGCAAAGAGAAACTGCGCAAGTGATCTGGAGAGGACGAAGTTGCAACGCATGTTAGAGGATCACAAGAAATTGTTGTACCCAAATTGCAAAGCTGACAAAAAAAAGTTGGGCACCACACTTGAATTGCTGCAATGGAAGGTAGAGAATGGTGTATCTGACAAGGGATTTGGAAAGTTGCTGGTAATGATAAAGAATATGCTTCCAAAGGACAACGAATTGCCTGAGAGTACGTATGAAGCAAAGAAGGCTGACTGCCCTAATGACTGCATCCTCTACTGCCCTAATGGAAGGCAGAGAATGGTGTATCTGACAAGGGATTTGAACGCTTGCCCGGTATGCGGTGCATTGCGTTATAAGATCAGTCAGGATGACCCTGGTGATGTCGAGGGCGAGCGCCCCAGGAAGAAGATTCCTGCCAAGGTGATGTGGTATGCTCCTATAATACCACGGTTGAAATGTTTGTTCCAAAACAAAGAGCTTGCGAAGGCGATGCGGTGGCACGCAGAAGACCGTAAAAAATACGGAAAGTTGAGAGTACCCGCTGATGGTTCACAATGGAGAAAAATCGAGAGAAAGTACTGGGAGGAGTTTGCATGTGACCCAAGAAACGTATGGTTTGCTCTAAGAGCAGATAGCATTAATCATTTTGGGAAGAAGAGCAGCAACCATAGACGTGGCCTATGACTCTATGTTTGTATAACCTTCCTCCTTGGTTGTGCATGAAGCGGAAGTTCATTATGATGCCATTGATGTGTACCTAAGGCCATTAGTTGAAGAACTATTACAGCTGTGGAATGGAAAAGGTGTACGTGCGTGGGATGAGCACGGACAGGAAGAATTTGACCTAAAGGCGTTGCTGTTCGTGACCATCAATGATTGGCCTACTCTCAGTAACCTTTCAAGTCAGACAAACAAGGGATACCGCGGATGCACGCACTGTTTGGATGATACCGACAGTATATATATTTGGATAGTTGTAGGAAGAATGTGTACCTGGGACATCGTCGATTTCTTCCGACAAGGCATCCCGTAAGAAAGAAAGGCAAGCATTTCAAAGGTGAAGCGGATCACCGGACGAAGCCTCACCACCATACTGGTGCTGATGTACATGATATGGTCAAGGATTTGAAGGTAATCTCTGGAAAGGGTCCTGGCGGACAACCTATTCCGAAGGACGCTGATGGACGTGCACCCATGTGGAAGAATAAATCTATATTTTGGGACCTGTCATATTGGAAAGACCTAGAGGTCCGCTCCGCGATCGACGTGATGCACGTGATGAAGAATCTTTGTGTGACCCTACTTGGCTTTTTGGGCGTGTATGGGAAGACAAAAGATACACCAGAGGCACGGGAGGACCAGCAACGTATGCACGGAAAAGACGGCATACATCAGGGTCAGGCCAGCTACGCTTTTACCAAAGAAGAGAAGGAAATCTTATTTGAATGCCTGCTCAGCATGAAAGTACCGTCTGGCTTCTCGTCGAATATAAAGGGAATAATAAATATGGCAGAGAAAAAGTTCCAGAACCTAAAGTCTCATGACTGCCACGTGATTATGACGCAACTCCTTCTGGTTGCATTGAGGGGGCTTCTACCGGAAAACGTTCGATTAGCCATTATGAAGCTATGTGCATTCCTCAATGCAATCTCTCAAAAGGTAATTGATCCAGAAATCATACCAAGGTTACAGAATGATTTTGTGCAATGTCTTGTCAGTTTCGAGTTAGTGTTCCCACCATCCTTCTTCAACATCATGACGCACGTCCTAGTTCACCTTTGCGAAGAGATTAACGTTTTGGGTCCTATATTTCTACACAATATGTTGCCCTTTGAGAGGTTCATGGGAGTCTTAAAGAAATATGTTCATAACCATGCTAGGCCAGAAGGAAGCATCTCGAAGGGCCATGAAAATGAGGAAGTCATTGAGTTTTGTATTGACTTTATTCCTGACCTTAAGCCGGTTGGTGTTCCTGAATCGCGGCATAAGGGCAGACTCGAAGGAAAAGGCACGCTAGGAGGGCATCAAATAATATGTATGGACGTGCATTCTCTCACTGAAGCACACTACACAGTTCTACAGAATTCCGCCTTGGTGGCTCCGTATATGGAGGAACACAAGAATTTTCTACACTCCAAACACCCGGAGAAGTCTGACGACTGGATTACACGCGAACAAACGAGGACTTTCGCCGGTTGGTTGCAGAAACGTGCCCTGAATGATGGCGATATTCAAAATGACCTGTACTCGCTGTCCCAATTACCATCTTCGAATATAATGACTTTCAAAGGGTGCCAAATAAATGGGAATACATTTTACACGATCGCCCAAGATAAGAAGAGAACCAACCAAAACAGTGGTATCCACTTTGATGCAACAATCAACATGGGAAAGGAAACATATTATGGTTACATAGAGGACATATGGGAACTTAACTATGGAGGTGATTTGAAGGTCCCTTTGTTTCGGTGCAAATGGGTAAATATGACACGAGGCGGGGTAACAGAAGACCCGCAGTACGAAATGACAATAGTGGATCTCAACAATCTTGCGTATGCAGACGAACCATTTATTCTAGCCAATGATGTGGCGCATGTTTTTTATGTGAAAGACATGTCTACCAGGCCGAGAAAAAGAAAAGATAAGGAAGTGAATGGATCATACGACGAGGCAAAGCGCCACATAGTTCTTTTAGGAAAAAGAAACATCATGGGAGTGGATGACAAGACAGACATGTCAGAAGATTATGAAAAGTTTGATGAAATTTCTCCATTCACAGTGAATATTGACCCGAGCATCCAATTAAATGATCAAGATTTTCCATGGCTACGGCGCAAAGGGACACACACGAAGAAAAAGTTTCACACCCAAAGATCTGGGATGTGATCGGCTTCACTATCATCACTTTCTTCTGTGTTTCACACCCAGGAGGGAATCTCTGTAATAGTTAGGGTAGTTATGTGTTTTGGCATTTGAAACACGAAGAAATTTTATGTGCAAACAAATTCTTTTCATGCATTTATTGATTTTTTCCAGCTAAATGACCCTGAAATTGAAAAGCATTTCAAATAAACTCAGAAAAGGTTAAAAGTTGGCATGGTATCATAATTTCATCCAAATAGCATGTGCAAAAAAGTAGAGAGGGTTACGGCAAAAACTGGATGCACTTCGTGTACAAAATGGACAATCTCTTTCAAAGTATCAGGGTTTCCGACGAAAACTCAACTGTTACAAAGGCATTTCATTTTTTAAATAACCTAAGCATTACCAAATTGAATATAATGATAAAACACACTAATATTAAACATAAGAAAAAAGAATCACTGGAAAATCTTTTTTCAAAGTTAAGTTATTCACAAACTAGTGATTCACACAAATTTCAAATAATTTAAAATTTAAACTATTCAAATTTGAAAACTACCGGCACTAACAGAAAGTTTGTAACTTTTTGTACCTAAAGCAAAAATATTCACAAAGAAACTCTAAATACAGCAAAAAACAACTCAAAAATAAATAAAACAAAAATAAATAAAGCGAAAAAAATTAAGAAAATAAAAAAGTCCGCCTACTGGGCCAAAGCGGCCTGCATACGACTAGGAACCCAACCTTTTGTTGGGCCAGGATGCAGGCCCGCAAAGGCCCAGTAGGCCCATAGGGCAGAAGAGAATAGGTAGGCCCAGTAGGCCTGATTAGGAGAGGAGCTCGAGAGAGCTACCGCACTGGAGCTTATAAACCAGTGCGGTAGCCCCTCGGCTAGCGAGGTGGGACTAAACTTGCGCACCGCCTGGAGCCAGCGCACCCCCTTTAGTACCGGGTGGTGGCTCCAACCGGTACTAAAGGGGAGCCTTTAGTACCGGTTGTAGCCACCATCCGGTACTAAAGGGGGGGCGCTTCCCGCTGCTTGGCCTGGCCAAAACAGACCTTTAGTACCGGTTGGTGGCTCCAACAAGTACTAAAGGTCCATCCTATATATACACCAGTTGAAAAAAATTCACTTTCCCTCTGTTTCTTCCCTCTGTTTCCTCCCTCCGTCACGCCGCCCTACCCCGATCGACGCCGTCCCCGTCGACGTCGCCGCCCCCGCCCCTCGTCGCCGACCCCGGCCGTCCCCGCCCCTCGTCGCCGCCCCCGTCGACGTCGCCACCCCGGTCGTCCCCGTCCCCGTCGTCCCCATCGTCCCC
>NC_057813.1:124246102-124258848 GCF_018294505.1 Triticum aestivum | reverse complement strand
CACACACACTACACACACACACACATTAGTTTGTTTGTTATAATTTTTTCTGTTTTTTGGTTATAGAAATGTTAGAAATTATTCTGTTTTTTAGTTATACAAATATTAGAAATGTTAATTATATAGAAATGTTATAAACTTTTTATGTTTTTTAGTTATAGAAATGTTAGCAATTTTTCTGTTTTTAGTAACATAAATATTAAAAATGTTAGTTATATAGAAATGTTATAAATGTTTTCTGTTTTTTAGTTATAGAAATATTTATAGAAATGTTAGCAATTTTTCTGTTTTTTAGTTATATAAATATTAGAATTGTTATAGAAATGTTAGTTATATAATCAGGAAATTTTAAATTAGTTTTAGTTAGATGAATTAGATTAATGTCAGATTGTTAGAATTTTCATACATACGGAATTTTAGTTATCACAATCCAATCATTTAAAAAATGTTACTTTTTGCAGGCATATAGTATTTGTTCTCGACGATATGCCCGGCCCGCATCCTCGCCGTCGACCCGTTCGCGACGACGTCCTGCTTCAGAGGACCCATGTCCGGGACTGGGCTCCGCCGGGCTGGCACTGGGAGGTGCTACCTGGAGGGGCGCGCCGCTTGGTGAAGAACCCGACCTCGGGTCCCGTCATCGACTCTGATGTCCTTTGGTGGCGTTCGCGTGGGCCACATTCGGTGCAGAGGGAGCCGGCGCCGCCGGAGGTGGTGCGTCGCCGTGTCAGGGAGGAGGATGAGCACGTCCATTGCTACATGGCTGCTATGGACGTCAGGTTCTCCAATACTTGGCAGGTTCTTTGGGCAGATGACCGGAGATATGATCCTGTGACGGTTCCTTCTCTTTGTGTGTCCACCGCCCGTGCCCCAGGGACCGCGAGTGGCCTATATTCTTCTGTAGTACTTGATCTTTATTAGGTACCTAGCCAGTGATGTATTCGATATATAATATTCGAGACGATGTATTCGAGATTATATATATTAAGATGATGATGTATTCAAGATTATATATTCGAGACGATGTATTCGAGATTCAGTTTTTCCTTATTGATTGCATCCATGTATTGTAATTTGAATACTAAATTGGTTTATATTTCTTATGTATTAGTAAAGTAAAAGCTATGGCGGACAATACCGGCAGAGAGAGAGAAGAGAAATTGTTCGACATCATACGCAGCCCTCACATGCTAGATGATTTGAATGAAGCAGATGACGGCTCCCAATATCTGAAAAATACCGGAGAGGGTGATGAAAAGATATTCGATCTCGACGACCGAGCTGATGAAGTCATGAACTATGATTATGATTATGATGACACAAACAATGTTTGTGATGACACAGACAATGCTGATCTTCAAATAACAAAGACTACCGGTGAGGTATATTTATATAAGCATGCATCATGGTGATCATCACATGTTTTTTTATTGAAGATATATTAACGAATTGATCTTTCTTCTTTCAGCCCTCCGGATCGAGCAAATCTGCTTCTACAGACAGCAAGACAAAGCGAGGCCCGGGCAGATTGTTGAAGGATGGTGTAAAGTACCACATCGAATCCACCAAACTTAGTGGCGAACCCCTCACGCCTAAGAACGTTGCGGACAAGTGGACTCGTCAGTGCGGAGTTCTTGTGAAGGACAAACTCCCGATCTCCATTCAAGAATGGAAAGAGCCAAAGACTAAATGTCCAGGTGTTACTTGGGTCGACGACAGAGCCAAAAAAGACCTTTTGAAATCTCTGATGGAACATTTCACCCTACCAGATCATTTCACTGAAGCAGATGTGGAGAAAGTCAAGGCCGCTGCTCTTAAGAAGATGGCAATTGCATTCAACACCCACAAGAAAACTGTATGGGCCAACTACCTCGCTAATGAAAGGAAGACTCCAGATTTCACGGGAACACTAGAGAAGCAAAGAGAACACTGGGACGATTTCGTGACCTTCAAGGATTCAGAATTATCTAAGGAACGGTCGATGAAGAACAAGGCAAATGCCGCAAAAAGACGCAGTTCCATAGGCTGGGTCCAGGTGTCTATGCGATGGGATTGCCTAAGTGGGATAAGTATGAGCAAGAGATGGAGGATGCAGGGGTCACTCCGGTTACTAGGAACTGGCCCCCCAGGTGCAGAACTTGGTTCTATGCGCATGGGGGGGGGCGTTGGACCCGAAGATAGGCGAAGTTTCGCGGAAGGCAAATCTAAAAGGAGCCGAACAAAAGATAATTGACGCAATAGAAGAAGCTCGAAGGGGGGTGTTCACGCCCAACAGAGAGAACGACGAGCTTACGCACGCCCTGCGAAATCCTGAACACCCGGGAAGAACACGAGGCAAGGGCGTTATTCCCTGGTATGAGGGCTTTTCAGAATGGAACGAGGACTACAGGACCCATGCAATAAGGAAGATGGAGGAGAAGAAGAAAAGGAAGCTGGAGGAGGAGCAGAGGAAGCAGGACGCGGAATGCCTTCAAGGCCTAGAAGCAAGGCATGCAGACTTGGCACTCAAATTCCAGCAGCAGCAGCAGCAGCAGATCGACTCACTTAGCCAGGAAAGGGGGTCTCAGCAGCGGCAACATCAAGCGGATGATCTTCCAACATTGGATAGCACCGTCCCAACCATGCCCATGTCTCCGCTTAGAGAATCGGAAATAAAATGGAAATAGGTTCGGGGCCAACCTTTGGTCCATCCAGACAAGGTCAAGGACCTCCCAACGAGAATGTATGAATTGCATCAATGGTACATGAACATTACCAAGATTTCCAATCGAGAGTCCCTCATGGTGAATGTCAAGCATGAGCATTATTACCATGAGAAAGCTCTGACCATTGAGTATCCAGAACTATTTCAGTTATACAATCAAGATGCACTCGACAAGTCTATCATCAGTTGCTATTGTTTGTAAGTGATTTCTTTCTGTAATTTATGTCTCAAGCTAGTTATGTAGTGATAATTTTGATCAATCATTACATGTAATTATCCTCACTATATTCTTTTCTGTGGTATTATATGCAGGATGAAGATGTATGAAATGAAAAAATCTGGACGTTATGGCATTGGGTTCATTGATCCAAATACCATTAATGAGGACATATGGAAGCTTCCATTTTATCAAGCAGGTGTAGAGGAAAGCATGCTAGAGTTCTTGAAGAGCCTCAATACCAATGAAGATATACTACTTCCTTACAACTTCCCGTGAGTCACACTGTCTTGTACTACAAATTCTGTTTTTGCTTACTAGCTAGCTAGATGTTAATAATTAAGTGTATACAGTTTACGGTAGTTGATTAATTTTATGCACATGCCCGCTTAATTAAGACATGCAAACATGTGCGCATGCAGTTGGCACTGGGTCTTGTTAAACATTAAAGTTGAGGAAGGAAAAGTTGAATTACTGGACTCACTAACTAAAGAAGATAAAGACTTCACCATCATGAAGGGGATAGTCAACATGTAATTTCAATTATTACTAACTATATCTCGGCCTATTATTAGTTCGTCATTTCCTGATATGAACTATTTAATAACCCTTTTATTAATTTTCTTTGTCGGCGGGCAGGGCATGGGCAAAGGTCATCAAGGTGACTCCAGGCAAGTGGGCAAAAAAGTTGTTTTGACATCGACCAAAGGTAAGTAATTAAGTAGTACTAGCTAGCTACCATCTCTTTAATTCTTGTTTCGATATCATTAATTAATTATCATGCTTGATTAATCATTATCTGATTCAATTCCATTCTCGTAAAGGCCCTGAAGCAGGCGTCGGGGAATAATCTGTGTGCATTCTATGTTTGCGAGAACATTCGCATGATGACATGCGAAAGGAGTAGATCTGATAGACAGGACTGGGTATATTTGTCAAAACACTATTCACACCATTATTGATATCTAGTCACACAACTAACACACATGCATATTGATCTCCTTCTTAACAGTTCAGAGAGGTGCGGAATAAGCTCCTACCATCGGGCCGCATACTAGCACTTCAAGAGGAAATAGCCGGATTTTTGCTCGACCAGGTCATAGATCCCAAAGAAGAATACTATTACCCGCTACCGCCCCCATGAACCACTTGTCATCGTGCTCCGGAGGCACCAAGGCAACATATGTAGGAGAAATTATATATGTATATACATGTGTATGTGTGAATAATTAATGGTGTTGGTTGTGAGACATTCGATGATATATGTATATGTATATATGCGGTTCTACGTATGAGAAAATATATTTATATATATGCATAACGTGTACAATTTGTAGTATCGTGAAATACCAGCAAACAAAAAAATTGAATGGAAAAGAAAGCCAAAACCCCCCAAACATTTAGTACCGGTTGGTGTTACCAACCGGTACTAATGTCCTGCGTGCACACGGGTTTGGCTCGTCCCACGTGGTGTCACTTTAGCGCCGGTTCGGGACGAACCGGTACTAAAGGGAGGGGGGGCTTTAGTCCCCACTCTTTAGTGCCGGTTGGCAAACCGGCACTAAAGGCCGTTACGAACCAGCACTAAAGGTCGGTTCTGCACTAGTGTATAGACTCAATGTGATCTTGGATCACTAAAGTAGAAAATGTAGTCTTGTGCTTTGAGCTTGAGCCAATCCTTTTGTCCTTAGTATTTTGAGGGATCCACTTTTCCCATCCATGCCATTACCAATCATTGAGCTTTCCTGAAATATTTATCTTGAAATAGCATTAGCTCAATGAGATATATGTTGTTAGGAATTACCAAAACCACCCAGGGATAGTTGCACTTTCACCAATTTGATCTGATTCACTGCTGATCTATGCTCTGCCCGTGTTTCTCTTTCTGTTGCTACAACAAGGAGGAACACTGCTTTTTGTTGGAACAAACAATAAGTTGGCCGATGCACTGTTGTTAATCTTCCTTGAAACTGAACGGTGAATGATCCCTGGGCAGTTACCCCGCTCATCTTGATCTGCCATATCCTTTTTCTCAGTCAGGTTTGATGAAAATATACTCTTCCTCAAGTGTAGTTTGCCTTCACGCCACTGCTACACCTACATACGCAACCAAATACTTACCATGTATGTTCTCCACATTTTATGTTGTATGGGTCATTGATTTTCTTATGATTTGAATGCTTATGATGACATTGTGTTGTTTGTAGATAGGCATCACGAATCAGTATTGTTGAATTGAAGGGTCACGTATGTGCTACTACATTTTTGGCTAAGTTGATGGATAAGAATAGATGAAGTCTAGCATCCAATAGATGTGACCCCAGTTTCACATTGCCTAATGTCTTTGGAATTTCAGACACTCACCTTAAAAAACCCTTTTGTTGTCCATACAGGGCTATATATCTCTGTCAGCATGTTCAACTTATGTAACCGACGTTGTTAAGATTCTTCTTTATAAATGAAAATTGTGAAGCCTCTCCTAGAGTCTTGAAGAAAAAAAGGGTCAATGTACATGTTTCTTAGTTTTGAAGAATTACCGTCGACCAAAAGTTTATTGGTGGTTGTCTGAACTCTCAAAATCTCACCAATGGAGCTTAATCAGTTTAGTTGAAACACAGGGTTTAGGGTTTTGCGTGGGTGGTTGACATCCAGCCCCACGTCTCAATATATAGATGATCACAATTATAATTACATACGTATACAAATACGTGTACAAGGACAATATACTAGACCCTACTTTACAAGTTTTCTATCTTGCTGATCACCTATGCCTTAAGAATTCCAGTTTGGGCATGTATTCTCGTTGAATTAGTTCTCGTGTTGTATATTATCTGGGACATTACACTTTGCCAGCCATATAAGACAGCTTATACTATCCTATATTTTGAATTAACTTCTGTGTACAAGAACGGAAAAAATAGCTATCATACTTATACTTGGCTGCCACTTACCAGCTTAACCTTGACCGTTAAATCCTTTTTGCAGTTTAACATGGCAGACATACTACATACAGTTTAACATGATCATCATACTTCATTTGTTGTCAATGCAGTAGCTATGTACCGCTGGTATATGAACTGGGTGCGTAATATAGATATTTTGTTATGTGAGTTTCAAGATTTTTTTAGGTCTGTATAGTGTCATGACTTCGCTATATATTGTTCGCCTTTTTTCCCTTCTTTTGGTCTCGCACATGTAATCTTCAAAGACTGGATTGACACCAGCGCATATCCATTCCAACATATTAGCTTTCCAATGGTTTTGACTGTGGAATATGTAGTGTAATAACTCTTTGTTAGATCATATTGGTGCTCGCAGTTGCACAATGATGTGAGAACCAAACAAAAGTGAGATATTATTGTTGCCATTTATTTTACATAATAAGGGTCTTTGTAGGGTTGTTGATTAATTGTTCCTGCTGCCATACACAATGGTGAGCTATACATTTTGATACTATATATTCATGTGTTTAATTTTTGAAAGAAAATACATAGCATATTTTACCGCAGAAACGCGTGGGGTATCACCAAGCTCATACAATGCATGCAACCATGTAAACAAATTCAACGTAGATCAAACATCAAACCATGAATTTAGGTGATAGTTCATGAGATAGACGGAATCTGAACCAAAAGACATTGTTCACCGGATTATTACAAACAAAATAAACAGAAAAGATGGGGAGAGGGAAAGATCACCACTTCTTTGTCGTGATTCCCTTGTGGTCAGCGACGTGGCATTCCATCTGCTTCCTGTACGTGCCCGCCGCGGGAGGATCATCATCATCGTTGACACCGGAGCTGGTGGTGCCGCTCTCTGATGTGGAGTAACTGTAGCCTGTCAGACGGTGGAGAGTAAAGCTCTGCTCTCCAGCATGGTGTTAGGCCATCTTCTTGGTGCTGTCATTCTCCCTCGCGAGGCGCTCTGATATGTCTCCAACGTATCTATAATTTATGAAGTATTCATGCTATATTTGCATGAGTTCTATATGGTTTTGGTCCACTTTTAAATTATTTTGATGGACTAACTTGTTAATCTAGTGCCCAGTGTTAGTTCCTATTTTTTCACATGTTTTTGTTTCGTAGGAAAACCATAACTACAAAGTCCAAACGCCATGAAAATTAACAACAATTGTTTATGGGAAAGAAGAGACCCCGGAAGCTTCGAGAGGCAGCCAAAAGGTGCCTCAGGTGCCCACAGGGCGGGGGGGGGGGACCCCCTGATGCGCGCCATGCAAGCTTGTGGACCCCTGAGACTCCTCCTAATGTGAGTATTGAGAAACTCCCAAAAAGTAACCTAGAACTTTTACTCCGCCGACGCAATCCTCTGCTCTGAAGCGATCTCATCTAGAGGCCTTCTCCGACACCCTGCTAGAGGGGGAAATCACTGAAGAGGCCATATTCATCATCCTTGCGGCCTCCATGGTGATGCGTGAGTAGTTCATCCTTGGTACTAAGGGTTTCTACCAATAGTTATGTTTTTGATCTCTCTCCCTCCCTCTCTCTCTCTCATGTTCTTGATTTGACATCATGAGCTTTATCAAATATAATTGGATCACATGATGTTCACCTCCCTCTCTTATTTCGTGGTGAATTGAGTCTTGCTCTTTGAGGTTTGTTTATGTTGAATTGAATATTTTGGATTTGAGATCACTTGATGCATGTCTAACTCACGGATTCCCATGGTGACAATGGGGTAATCTAGGTAACATAAGAGTTGATTGATACATATCATATGGTTTTGTCGTAGTACAAGCTCTAGAACTATCTGTGACACTTTGTGGTGGTACATAAGATGGATTGGAAACATAACTTTGAGGTGGTTTACTACCTACATGATTTTATCCTACATTCTCCGAGAGGAATCGAGACTTCAGAGTAATTCTATCCACACTTTGATGCATTTGCAGGTGATTCAATTATCTTAATGTTGTTGAAAGATTGCAATAGCGAAAGTGTGAAGCCTAGGCCTTGTTTCTAAGCATTGAGACACCATTTTGCTCGCCTTTTGTTACTTGCTACCCTGATGTTATTTGTTCAGATTATAAAAATCTATTTCTACCATCCATATACACATCTATCATAACCCCTTTGCTGAACTAGTGCACCTATACAACTGACAATTGTATTGGGTGTTTTGGGGACACATGTGACTCTTTGTATTTGATTGCAGGATTGTTTGAGACAGAACCATCTTCATCCTATGTCTACCACGGATTGATAAACCTTAGGTCATCCACTTGAGGGAACTTTGCTACTGTCATACAAAACTCTGCGCTTGGAGGACCAACAAATTTTATACGAATAAAGTTGTGTAGTAGACATCATGCTCCGAAGCCTCGTGCCCGAGGCGGGGCGCCTTCATATTCTTCCGCAGGAGTCGCCTCGCGTGAGTCTCGGTTGTGGTGATAGAACGCCGCATTACCTCACGGAGGAGTGCCTCCTCTGGATCCACCGACACGGAGCGTGCATGCTGCCAGAATGAGCCGGGCTCCACCGCAACATTCGCCCGCTGCCGCTTGGGCACGGCGGCATTGGCCTTCGACTTTGGCATGCCCATGCGCACCAAAACCGAGGGCATGAGAACCCAATGCTGCCCGGGCGGTGTCAGAGCCGGAGGGGAAGGGGAGGAAGGTGCCCTGCTCCAGATCTGGAGTGGAGAAGAAGGAGAAGGGCGAGCGCTTGTGCGAGCATTGAGACAGAGCAACCTGGAGGAACTTGTGGCGGAAGCCACCGAGCTCAAGCTTCCACCCATGTCCAGCTGTGACCGCTCGATGGAATGCGGAGCACAACTTGTCGTCAGGCGCATCGCTCCCGGAGTTCTTTTTCACAAGGTCATCCCTGTCCATCGGATTAGACTCGCTGCCGGACTCGTCGCCGGAGTTGGCCATTGCGGAGGAGGCGAAGAGATTCGGATGCGAGAGGGGAGAGAAGAAGGCGAGTCGACTGAGAATGACTAGGGTTCATCTGAGAGTGTGCGGTTTTGTGGGGATGGTGGTGGGGACGGCGTGGCCCATAGAGGGCCAGGCCTACGTGGCGAGTGGGCCCGGGCATGTCCGGGCCTCCCCATCTTTGCCCTAGATATCGGCCGAATACGGGAAGTGCTGGTCAGCCTGGGCTTTTAGGCTGGATATTAGTGGTCCGGTTGGGTGCCATTTTTTGGTCCCGACAGGCTGTGTGGGCGTTTTAGTTGGGTATGGGGGTCCAGTTGTAGATTCTCTAATGTACTAGAGGCTAACACGCACTTCACCAGGCCGTTGTTCACTCGTGGGATCTTTTTCTCTAGCAGGTTATTGTGGTTGGTTGTTTCATTTTAGTTTTACCTACGCTGACTTAGGTTTATTTATTGTCTAGTAGTGTTTTTTTCATTGATATATTGTGTTGGATTGTTGTTGGAGATGATTGAGAGGAGTTGTTAGGTGTGTGGTTGTGGAGTCCTTGCATGTTTCGACCTTGGTGTCAACCGGCTCATGAAGTTCCCGCTCACTCAAATCGGCTCCCTGCTCCGCTTGCTCGCTTAACATTTTTTTCTCGCTCCACTATTAGCTCAGAAATAGCTCGAAAAAAATTGGCTATCGTATTTTTTATTTGAAGAAGTTCATTAAATCGAAAGAACTTCGCATAGTCTAAAACAATTGGATTTTAAAATGCGAGTATTAAAAAATGAAATATACAAAAAATGTTTGCACATTAACAAAATATTAGTGCATTTCGAATATTATTTACATATTTAAAAAGGTTTGCAAATTAAAAATGTTCACAGACTTAAAAAATGTTTGTTAACTTTAAAAGTAATCATGAGTTTTATAAAAGTTCATGAATTATTAAAAATATTCATAATTTTAAAAAAATCATAATCTTTAAAATCTTCATGACGTTTAATAAATATTCATGAATTACCATGTTAAAAAATAAAAAAATAAGAAAGAGCAGTAAATCAAAAAAAGGAAAATCAAACAGGAAATTAAAAGAGCAGAAAAAACCAAAGACAGAACTAATAAAATAGGTGAAATATAAAAAATAAAAAATAGGCGATATCTTCTGAAAACCGAAAAAATCGGCAAGCCCAAAGACACTCAAA
This sequence comes from Triticum aestivum, assembly GCF_018294505.1. NCBI lineage: Eukaryota > Viridiplantae > Streptophyta > Magnoliopsida > Poales > Poaceae > Triticum > Triticum aestivum. The sequence goes on along the minus strand of NC_057813.1, from coordinate 124,248,847 downwards.
ATCTAGGGAGTATGGTATATTAAAAGATAGATGAGATTAAATTTATTCTAAGTATTTTTGTCTGAAAACAACGGATGCCATATATTTAGGGCCCGTTAGGAACTCCTCCCGCTCGGCACTTCTGCAATTCCACGCGTGGAGCCGGACCTAACGGATGAGCTCCGCGGAGTGGGCTTCTCGAAGCACTGTGTTCTTCTAGTGCAAAAAGTTGAAGCAGCTCAAGCCCAGTGTCAGGAAACGCAGAAGCGAGGAGTTTGACATAATTACAAGAGGACTGCCACCGCCAAGTCAAAAAAACATTTCGCAGCACTTGTATTTGACACCTATTCCCCGAATCTGTACACAGCAACCCCCTTTCCCTCGACATCTCTTCCCCTTGTTACCTAACCAACGCCGCCGGTCGCTGCCGCCGCGCCCGATTCCACCCCTCGTCGGCGGCGAGCCTCTTTGCTGGTAGATCTGACCAGTCCAACCCCGTTCCCACCGGATCCCATCCCGAGCACTTCCCCGTCACCAGCTAGGAGAAACAACCCCACCGACAGGAGACACGCACCTTTACGCCATTGATGTTGCTGTCACCATGTCCTTCTTTGAGCCAGCCTCCTCGCCCTCGCCCCTTCTCCCCAACCCAAGGTGAGTTTGCCTTTGCTCCTTCCCTATGGCAGTCATGGTGATGCTACTCTAACATGTGCTGGGAGAAGCTGTCAAGTGAGCCGAACGCATCGAAATAGCCAGTTGAAGTGAGAAGCTAGCTCAAGAAGCTGGATTTGTGGAGTTTTGAGAAGCTAGAGCGTTTCAGAACACGCCCTAAGTATCAGAAGTCCTAAAAACACGACTAGCCAAAAAGATAAATTAAAATCAAATCCTTGTGAGTGCAGAAGTCTTCTTTGTACCACATCCACATCCACTGACGACGCATCGTGAGTATAGCTTGATGCCGCTTCTGGGCCTCTGCCTCGATGGAGCAAACTTTTATAAACACATGAGTTTGTCGAAGTTGCAGCTAGAAAATAATAGATACAGACTAGGGAACGTTAGTAGTCGCAACCTGCAAAGCAAATCTGCCACCTCAAAGAAGAAAACACAGATAAGGGCCTGTAGAAACTCACTAGACTATGAATGCCGGCTGACTCCAGATGGAACAACCAGAAACTTAAACCTCCATGATTTTGGAAGACATGCCAGAGACACAACTCTGCATGCCTTTCGCCAGTGATAAACACACCAACGGAACGGGAAAAGGACGGTGAGAACATTATTCATACACTAGGACAACACCGTCACCTCGCCACCCTAAACTAAACACATATATTCTCTAAAGAAGATCTAGAAAAAAATCACCCATACGTAAATTTTCTATAGGCAAAAGGAAGTTTCTTGAGGGTGTATTCCTACATATAAAAAACATTTCCCAAGGAATTATCAGACCCTAATACACATAAATACATGTCAAATCGAGAGAGAAAATAGACTAATAATTCTAAGATGAATAAAATATGGAAAATCAAGAAGGAATTAGTTCACCCACGGTAATTGTAACGTCATAGAAGGAGTCTAGTAGTACTCCCTCCCTCCTTGAAAGAGTGCACTTCCAACTTTATTGGAGGGTCAAACTATCTCAAAATTTGACTGAATTTGTGCAAAAATATACCAATATTTGTGAAACCAAATAGGTATATGATGAAAATATATTATAGCATGAATTTAATGGTACTAATTTGATGGCATAAATGTAGATGTATTATTGTACAAATATAGTAAACATAAAAAGTTTGACTTTTTAACAAAGTTGAAAGTACACTCTTTCAAGGATGGAGAGGGTATATATCATCTAAGTAGGATAAGGACATCTAACTAGCTAATGGCAACCAATCATCATACTACAATAACAATCATTTCACAGCTATGATTGAGGAGCCGGGCCAATACACAAGTTATTCAACCCGCAAGAATAAAATAAAATGAATATACAAGTTATTCAAATTCTGACATGTTGTCTCGGCGATTAATCAACTTCTGTTTGGAGTCAAGACAACGAAGGCTGCTGCCTGCTGGAGGATCAGATCACTCATGTGCATGACAGCGTATTCGAGTTTCTTCCTTCCTCCCCATGCAGCTCCTCCAACACAAAAAACAAACTTTCAGTGAACATCATGGATACGTTTTTAAGTGAGCCGTGGAAAAATCTAAGTGCATTTTTTTGCAGGGGAATTCAAAGAGCATTTAATATATGGAGTACACCAAGAAAAACAACATGAAACATGAAATGAACATATTCCCTGCAAAATACAGACCACGTTCTGCACTATAGCCCTACCCGTGTTGTGTCACCGCTCCTCCCTGTGACGGACAACAGGCTGAGTGAGAGGGAACACTACGCAGCCTAGATGAATTCCAATCGCCATGTGGATCTTAATGTCTGCAATATAGTTTCTACTCTAGCAAAGCCGCAGTAAGAACCCATGCCAAACTATCAAGCACACCAACCCATTATTTTTCCTGATTAATCAGAATTAAGTCCTTCACAAAAATATATTTAAAGTTTAAGTCATTAACCTATACAAACTTGTGTCTTTTTGTTGTTTCATTGGCCAGGTCTTGGCGTACTGGTGCACAAGAGTACCTTTTCTCTGCTAGTAACGTGTTCAAGTCCCGAGATCTTTGTCTTCATTATACCTCTGACATTTTTAAATCAAAACCAACCATATCGCTTAAATATAAGGGTACACACAGTTTATTATCTTT
>NC_057813.1:124241169-124245744 GCF_018294505.1 Triticum aestivum | reverse complement strand
ATATCCTTGAAAACAAATTCAAATTTTGTTGGAAGTTTTTTCAGGGGTTCACAATATTATTGTTATCGTCATTTATTTTCCAAGATTTGAACAAGAAAACAAAAGGAAAGACATTTGCATGGAGGTGTATATGATTACACTTACACGCATTCTTAAAAAAAAAAGATTACACTTACACGCTCCACAGAGTCGCATGGATACATGCAGGCCGGAATGTGCGCTTATTTACGTACGTACCGTACGTATAACATATTTAAAGAAGTAAATATTCAAAATACACACACATAAACACACGCACGTATGCATGTATGATCACATTCACACGTGCGTACTACTTGGCTTCGGCGTCAAGGGTGAGGAACGCGAACGGGCGCTCGCCGTTGAAGTTGCCCGGGGGGTTGTAGTTGCAGGTGATGAAGACGCCCCGGTTCCCTGCGCAGACCACACGCGCGCAGCCGATGCGGGTCGACTTGCGCCACACCACCTGCGTGTAGTGCCCGCACACCTTGCCGGCGTCGCAGGTGTTGGTGTTGAAGTGGTAGTTCCGCTTCTCGTCCACCCACGACGTCACGGCGTTTGCGGCCGTCCACGACTGCCCGGAACCCCAGAAGATGTTCTCGCCGAACGGGTATCTATTTCAAGGATGCTAGCAAGAAGATGCCATGCGGGAAAAACAATAATTAGATGTATGTATCGCCAGTTCATGACTTGATAGCTACATGTGGTACAATTTCGTTTTATTACGCACACATCTGACAACAAGTGATTCCATGCAATTTCCCGAGATACACTGGTCGTTAGTTTGGGCTGTTGGGTTTGCATTATCTAGAACTACTCCCTCCGTTCCTAAATATAAGTCTTTTTAGAGATTCCACTGTGGACTATATACAAAGCAAAATGAATGAACCTACACTCTAAAATATGTTTATATACATTCGTATGTAGTTTGTAGTGAAATCTCTAAAAAAACTTATATTTAGGAACGGAGGGAGTAGATCATAATCTCGTTGGGTGGCGAAGTTGAAAACCGTACATCCACTTGGGCGGCTGGGGCAAGTGGCAAAATATGCTTGCGTCTCTGCCGCTATAGCCTACCGTGGCTTACCGCTACTGGTTGGTGGTTCTCACATTTTTTTTCTATGTGTTTGTGTTGGTTGTGTGTATGTCATACAGTTGTCGAATGTATGTTGATGATACTTGTATTTTTATGATGCGACATTATGAGTCAATAAAAACTAAAAAATAAAAGCACCCTTTAACTAGAAAAATGTAAGTTTTACTTTATATTATTTCTTTCGGAAATAGTAAAACTACTAGATATCACCCATTATAATGTGTTGTTAGATCTTAAAATAATGTAAGCTATCTACCGTAACACTTCCATATGGTGAAATTTTCAAACATACACTACCACAAAATCGTCTGTTCTCATGAAAATTGCCAGGCCTGGCCCCAGCCTTGGCAAGAGCTCCACGACGACCAACGCAACCCTGATGAAAGTGGCCGCCGCCGTGGCCGAGAGAGCCCCGGCGGTTGTCGCCACACACCTGGTGGACGTCATCGGCTTGCTGAGCTCTTTTTGCCTCCTCCTCATGAGACCAGGACCGTTACGATATGCATGCATGGTATTAATGGTTATTTTGTGATGCTCCTCTAGATGTAAATTAGTGAAAGTTTTGTAAGTTATGAACGGATGAACTATTCATCGACCACAAAAGTAGTGCCATCCTCCCCCTACACGCGTGTCGTCTCTCTAGCGACACGGGCAGGATCCCAAAAAGCGCTGCCTGTGGCGCACGGCGGTGGCAAGATTCTCTTTTGTTCCTAGTGGTGGGAGCATTCCGTGTGGGAGGCTGCGGCTCACCAGATTTGGCTAGCTACGGGCTAGATAGGGTTCGCTCGCGACCGTGGGACGACTGGCTCCGCCGGTGTAGTGTTCACCGGCAAGGGTGCAACACAGAGCCCGGTGGCAATGATGTGCGGCGGCTCCGTGTCAGTGTGGCATGGCGGGCGCCAGATCTGGCTGGTTGGTTAGTTTTGGCTCGCCTTTGCAAGAAGGGAGGATGAAGGTGGCCTGGCGTGGTGTTGGTGTACTTGCTGTGTCGGGGGTGTGCAGGCCAGTGGTGGCGTCTATGTGGGGTTCGTGATCGTGCTGCTTAGGGCGAAGGCCTGACCAATGACGGCCGGCAGCGGCGACCCCCGTGGATGTCGCTATCCTTCATGGAGGTGCTGCTTGGGAGCTTAGTGCTTACTCAACCCCTGGACAAGATCTTCGTGTGAAAGTCTAGATCCCGTGGATCGGGTGGTGGCGTCGTCTCCATCATCGCGATCCCTCTTTGTGGCGCCGTCTTGAAGATCATGGTCGTATTGGTGCTGCTTGCAGGCTGGACGTGCATGACATCGTGGTTGGCAGGTATCTAATGAGCGGCGTGTGACGTTGGCATTGCGAGTTGTGTGGCGATGATGATCATAACGAGATATGCAGGGTTGTGGCGTGCCTTTGTCGTCAACAGCCGGCTGGTTGATGCGCGTGAACTCAGAGTTGCGGCTTTGTGGGGCTACACGGCGGCAATGATGCCAGGCGCTTGGCCATCTGGACTCTATAGGTGCCAAGCATGCTCGTTTTCTCTTGTGAGTCTCGTCATCAAAGTCGGCGCTGCCTGTTCCTTGACATCACCGGGCGATTGTTTGGCTTTGGCCGACATGGTTCTCGTGCCTCGCTTGTTCGGAAGGGTCGTGATGGGTTGTTGGCGTCCAAGTCAGAGTCGCTTGCTCAAGGAGAGGTGATGACGATGACATTGCAGGCAACCTTGACAGTGTCTTTTCCTTGGCGGTGTGTTTGGGTTTTGTCGGTGCCATGTCGGTCAGGGGGCCCTTTTTGTGGGCGTGTTGTAACGGTTTTCGCTCGGTTTTTTCCGCTAATTTACAAGGCAACTCTATTCTTTTTAAATGCATGAACTACAGTCGACTTTTGAGCACGATCAATTGCATTCAAATTAGCCAATTGTCATCGCAGAAGGCTAGTCTTTATTTTTCCCTTTTGGTATGGACGAATGCAATTGCCTTCTGAAATATATGCTTGTGGTCTTGGGAAAATTATGGATGAATATTCATTCAAGCTAATTGATTTGTGCCAACTCGTTCATTAAATACTGGCACGTGGTTACAGAACGCAAATCATGTGTGACGTACTAGCACACGGTTGAACAAAGAAAATCGCGTGTGATGAGCGACCCTTCGCGGCATGGCCGTGAAACCGTGAGATATGCACACGGTTCCAGAGGGCTAATCATGTGCGATATTGAAAATGCCTATGAGTACAGTTAATGCCTATGAGTACGGTCAAATTTAAGATTTTCAATTTCGCAAAAAATAAAAAATATTTTTAAGACCATATTTTCAAAAAAAAATATACCTAATAAGCCCCATGGTTATGGTCGAGTCGCACCAGATGCAGATCAGGATCAGGCTATCTAGGGGTCATCACGATTTAATAATAAAGTCATTACACAATCATGCTAGATGAATATGGTCAATCAGCACAACTTCAGTTCTCACATGTTACCCCGGCGGCTAACTAGCTTTTTTTTGGAGTCAATACAATAGTAGGATGGCTGCTGCCTGATGGCCGCATCCACAGTACCATTGGTAGAAAAAAAAAAGGCAGATGATAGGCAGCAGTTGACTGGCCCAAACTTTCGACAGTGGCATGTGCAACGCCCAATTGATGCGAGCCATCCGATCTGCACCGCTTCGCCTACAACGCGACATGCAGTTAAACCTCCGCCTTCCATCGGCGCGCGGCTATCACAACCCTGCCTTTGTTTGTCATTCCATAGTCATCCATGCATCATGTTTAAATTTTTTAAATTTGAAAGGGGATTGACCAAACCCTAGCCCCCCTCTGAAATACTAGGTTCAAATTTAATTCTTTTCAATGAACCCAAAATGCCCGTCGAAAAAGTTCATCATTTCTGAATTGGTTGAAAACCTCTGCCGAGAGTGGCGCACATATTTTTAGGAAATTTCTTGATTTTTGAATTAACTCATGTTGTATTTGAATTGGGGCAGTTGAATGCTATAAATAGTTTAAATGCTTCAATAATTCTGAAAACCCTCGAGGGTTGTTGGAAATAATTCTAACAGTGCCCACAAATATTTCCAAGATTTTGTTAAATAATTTAGTATTTTTATAAAATCCAAAACTACTGCATAAAAGGAAAAAAACAGAAAGAAAATAGGAGAGAGAGAGAGAGAAGGCACTACACCTGGCAGTCCACCTACCTGGCCAGCTTGCGGCCCGGTAAGACATCCCAACCCACCAAGAGCAGGGGCGTCTTCCTCCGCACGCCAATTGGACGCCGCGCGCGAGCACGCGCCCGACCACCTCATGTCTGCTTGCTCGCTGCTCGAGATGGCCCCGATCGACACGACACCCTGTAACCCCCTCGACCTCCTACTCGTGCTCAGTCCCCCTTCCCTTCTCCCCCCTCGCCTCTGCACCACCACAGCCGAACATAGCCGTCGCCACCGCTCGTCGTTGCCGCTGCCTCACCCCACCAACGTGTCCATGAG
>NC_057813.1:124180543-124240846 GCF_018294505.1 Triticum aestivum | reverse complement strand
GTTCAACCTCGGGTCGTCGAGATAGCTTTCGCCGCCCCGCTCGCTCCAATGCCTCCCCGAGCCTTCTTACCTTCCCTACATGATCACCGTGAGCTCCTACACTGGTGACCCTTCTTCTCTGCCTTGTTTGCGCTCTCCGACCACTACCGCCATCGAGCCACAAGCACCTCACCACCCACCATGTGGCCATTGTCGATTTAGCCGTGCGAGCTCGCATCCGAGCTCACCACCATGCTCAGTGCATCACCACGAGGCCGTAGCGACCATTTTCTCCTATCGTGCCCTGCACGTTGAAATGATCGACGTTTGAACGCCAGCCGCCGTGGGAGTGGTCGCCGCCGTCGTTTTAGGTCATCATCGACGGATGCCAAATGTACCAAACGATGCAGACGAGCCCCCTCGTCCCATAGATGGCCTCGGTGTCAGTTTTGTCGCCGGAGGGCCAAACCTAAGCCCTCCGCTGAGCCAGTGTGGTGCGTTAGGCTGCTTGTCAAGTCTTGATACTGTGATCCCTTGACGATGCCCCTAATCTACTTGTGCCTCGTGGTGATGTCCTTGGGTTTGCTAGCTAGGCGTACCTTGTCTTGGGCGTCCGTTGTTTTTGGTTTCTCTTCTTCTTTTCCCTTGTTGTACGGGTTTTCGGCCCGTTTTCCCTTATAAATGGGGTCAACTTTTTTAGGTTTTCTAGCCGGTTTTCCTTATAAACTCGATCAATTAGTTGACATTTCGGTCACTTTGAAATATATTCAGGAGGGAAGCCTTCTGGCATGGTGACCATTTCAAAAAAAAGAGTAATTCGGAACGGATGAATTATCATACAACTAGGATAAGGACATCTGACAAGCTAAAGGCAACCGATCTGATCGTTTTTTAGATGAAAAGGGAGGCCTCTCGCCGATTCCATTACTCTAAATGAAACCTCAGCGAACCATCATCCGATGTTCTTACAACAGCTCACTAAGAGGAGCAGTTCAGAAAACAGGAAAAGAAAGTACTAAAGCAGAGTAAAGGACAATTTTACCATATTGGCATGTAGGCCCGAATCAAAGGACTCTCAGACAGAGATCTCTGGAGTTGGATCTGCCTCCATCTCGCTGGATCTCCTGAACTTGAACGGTGGCGCTGTTGTAGCTTTGGGTGACCAGCAGACGGCTAATGTCGAAACAGGTTTGTTCAACGTGCCTTTGCTTCTCGGGTCCTCCCTCTTCTTTGGGGATTGGAAGTTCCAGACATCCTCTGAGATCTTAAGCTTGTCCCAGTGGTCTACCACCCCATCTTTTGCAAAGCCTTTCAACATCAGCCACCTGTTATCCGCACCGGTTGCTGTAAGAATGCTGCTAGCGCTGTCAAGAACTCCGCCAGTCTTGTTTTGCCACCTTCTGGAGATAGGGTCACCCAGAATTTGAGAGTCCTGAGGATCAGCCTCCATACCTGGATAATAGAAGTCCAAATGGTGTTGTTAAAAATTATAGAGTTCCTATATTTCCATAAACACCACATGACTACTGAAGTAACAGTATTTAAAGCTGAGTTTCTCTTATTAGAGATCTAGAATCTGGATACAAATTCAAAGCCAGTTCCTATTGGAATCTTAAAATGACTAGAAACGAATGGCCAGATATTTTGTGCTACAATACAGTCAAAAAACAAGCGAAAAATTTGTTTCACCCTTCGAGCAAAAAACACACTCAACTGGTTTTATGATGTGTCTTTTCCTCAGATTATCTCTAGTCATCAACTTGTCATAAGAGAACACCCTAGGAAGACATGGATTTTTGGGGGTACATAGAGTTTCCACACTGCTAGGATGAAAATTGGATGCACCCTTTGAAATTAAGCACATGGTACAGGGAGCTGGATGAGTAAACCCCTTTACTCTCCAACTGCCATACCAGCGAGTCTATGTCATCTATGAGAGTAATGCTTCCAGCAATATCTACTAGCTGGTACCATTACTCCATGAGCTTGCTATCAAAATTTCTCCTAGAGGTTAGTTTGAGGGTTTCTCCATCCCACACCTCTTTAATAGTTTTAGTTTGCTCATTGCAAACAGTGTAAACAGACCAGAATTGGGTAGCTAGTGGTGATGTCCAAACCAGGTGTCTTCCCAGAATCTGACTCTCTCTCCAGTGCCCACTTTCCATCTAAAACCAAACTTAAGGTTTTGGATAATAAATTGGAATCCCTTCCAAAACCTGGAAGAGTTAGGGTTGGGATTGACAGCAAAACAGATTAGGTTTTCCCATCATGTATTTTTGGTCTATGATGGATTTCCAGGGTTTGGTCCCTTCCTCATAGTACCTCTTGACCCAAGATCCTAGAAAACATGTGTTCACCTCTTGGAGGTTCGGTATTCCTAGACCCCCAAAGTCCTTTTTTCTACATACTTTTTTCCGGCTAGCTAGGTGAAGTTTTCTGTGTCCTTCAAAATCATTCCACAGGAAGTTAGCCATTTGGGAATTGATCATATCAATGGCTCATTTAGGAAATTTAAAGAAGGAGAGTAGGTAAATTCGGGATACTAGTTAGACAGGCTTGAATAAGAACTAATCTACCATTGTAGGAGAGTAACTTCCCTCTCCATCCAGCAATTCCCTTCATAGTTTTATCTATAAGGGGTTGTATGTCTTCTATTCTAAGTTTTTCATAATGGAGGGGGATCCCCAAATATTTGATGGGGAATGCACCTTTAGTGCATTCCAACACCTTCATATAACTAGCAAGTTCTCCCTCATCCATGTTAATGGGGATCAACTCACTTTTATTATAGTTAATTGTCATACCAGACACCTGCTCAAAGCAGTTCAGAACTATCTTAAGGTTAGCAGCATGCTCTATATTTTTATCCAAAAAAAGTATGGTGTCATCTGCATATTGGAGACATATGATCCCTCCAGGGCAGACTTGAGGGCAGAGTCCTGCAATCATATCCTGATTTGCATCTTTTATCAGCATCCTAGTAAGTGCATCTACTATTAGATTAAACAATAGTGGGGATATTGGGTCTCCTTGTCTGAGCCCTTTCCTAGTGAGGAAGAAATCACTTTCATTGTTGTTCAGCTTGACCCCAACGGAACCCCCATGGGTAATTTGTTTGATCCACTGGGTCCATTTTTTCCCAAACCCTCTAAATTGGAGAAGCTCCTCAAGAAAATCTAAATTAACTTTGTCAAAGATTTCTCATAATCTAGCTTAAGGACTAAACCTTGCCTCTTGCTAGAATGGATATAGTGCATCACCTCATGAGCTGTGACCACATTCTCCAGGATATACATGCCTTTCAAAAAGGCAGATTGATTGCTAGCCACAAGCCTTTGCAAGATCTTGTAAAGCCTATTGGTGAGCACTTTAGTGAAAATTTTAAAACTATAGTTCAAGAGGCTAATAGGCCAACACTTTTTCATAGAAGAAGCATCTGCTTCTTTGGGAACCAGAGTCAACATGGTAAAATTAAGTCTTTGTATAGTAAAACCCCCACTATGGAAGTCTGTAAACATATCCATCAGGTCTTCTTTCACCAGGTCCGAAAAGTGCTGATAGAAAAAGAAGGGGATCCCATCCGGGCCTGGTGCTCCATCAAAATAAGAGTCAAAGACAACTTTCTTGACCTCTTCTTCAGGGAAATGGGCTTCTAAAGCCTCATTTTCTGCAGGAGTTACCTTTTCTCGTTTAGAGAAAAAATTGGGGTTCATTCTAACGCCATTCCTATCTTCTTTTCTGAATAAATTCTTATAAAAATCACTAGCAACTTTTAGCATATCTGCATTATGAGTGACAGGACCATCAGGGTCATCCAGAGAGTGGATAACTGTTTTCCTCCTTCTTTGGTTAGCTACTGCATTAAAATAGGCAGTGTTCTTGTCTCCTTCTTTAATCTCTCTATCCCTAGATCTTTGCTTTGCCTTAAATTGCTCTTGCAACCAAATTTTCTGAAGTTCAGAGTGAATAAATCTGATCCTAGAGAATTCAGTTTCAGAGAGGGTCAAAGTTTCAGCTATAATATCTAGCTTGTCATACTCTTCCAAGAGGATTTTCTTGTATCTCCTAAGCTTTGCTTCCTCATTGGAGCTCCAACCCTTGGTGACTTTCCTGAGCTTTCTAATTTTAATTTTCCAGCTCTCTATGTGGTAAGAAGCCTTGCTGGCTTCATTCCAACTTTTAATAACTAGATTAGAAAAGTCCTCTCCTAGGAGCCACCACTTCTCCATCTTATAGCTACTACATCTAGGGTTTTGGTTCAGTCCAGATTCCCAGACTATAGGAACATGGTCACTACCACATCTAGGCAAAGCTCTACAAGCTGCTAGAGGAAAGATCTTGTCCATCTCAGTATTGCAAAATAACCTATCAATAGAGGACATGATCAAATACACCTGGTTGTTAGCCCAGGTGAATCTAGATAATTTGATCTCTAGCAGGCTCCAGATCTCAATACAAGCATTAAATTTATCACTCCACTTGTGATTAATATTACAATTACTCTTATCTTTAGCATATCTCACCAAGTTAAAATCTCCCCTTATAAGGGTGGGGAGGGGATTTTCCAGAAACAGGGAATGAAGTTCAGAGATGAAATTCTCTTTTCCCTCCTCATAAGGTGATCCATAAATGGTAACCACCCTAAATGGTGTGACACCATTTTTTAGTTTCATGACATAGCTAACAGATGACTCAAGGTTAGACCAAGAAAGAACTTAAAAAATGTCCGCATCTACTCTCATTAGGATGCCTCCAGCAGAGCCCTGGGCTGGCAAGTGGTGCCAGGAGATGTTTCTATTACCTATTAATGATTTCAAATAGGAGTCAGAGAACTCCTCTTTCTTTGTCTCTTGGAAACCAACAATTGAAGCATGAGTCTTAGACATGGTTTCTAAGATCAAAGATTTTCTACCAAGAGCAGCAATGCCTCTAATATTCCAGAACATGGCATTCATGTTAATAGCCTAGTTCTGGGGTGCTTGCCCCTTCTGTTTTTACACACCAAGTACCAAAACTCACTGGAGTTAGAATCTACATTACCACAGCTGTTAATCCTGGGGGGTGATGAAATTCGCTTCAGAACCTTTAGTTCTACCAGAGATCAAGGAATCCCCCACATCAGGATCTTTTATATTTTTAACAGCCTTGTTATCTATTCCTACATCTACTTCTACATCTACACCAATTTTCTCAGCTACAGAAATGAAATTAGGATTGTTTAAAAGCGAGAAGGGGGTGCTTTTCTTACCATCTCTCAGGGTCCCCATGTCCTGTGTGTATTTGAATTGCCGTGCTTTCTGCAGTATAGTTTTGGTATTTGCAGCCACTCTGGCACTCATTCTTGGGGCTTGGACTGGCCCCTAGGTTTTTGCCTTGTTAGCCCACTGGTTTTGGATTGGAGGAATATCCTTCTCATACCTCAGGTGACTGTTATCAACATCATCTTCTGCAGTGTTTACATGCAGTTGCAGGTTCCCCTCTGACATGTCCCCCTCTTCGTCTTCAGTTCTAATCCCATCTTCATCCTAATTTTGCATTTCCCTCAACAGACTAAATCCATCATCCAGGCTTCCATCATTTAGTAGGAGATCAAGAGCACTCCTCCTAGGGTGTTGCAGTGAATCAGGCATCTTGTCTATCATGAGGGTAGTTGGTGTGGGCGGTTCAATGCTATCTTGACATTTATCTTGGGAGGTCTTTCTAGGATTCCCTCCACTAGAGCTTGTTCTAGAGCCATCCACTGAGCCTTTAGAGCTTTTTTTGGGAAGGAACATTGTAATGCCCCGAGACCGATGCACCAGTGGTCCTCCGGTTATTCGCCGTCGTTGCCATGTCATTCTCTTGCGTGTTGCACTTTGCCATGTCATCATGTGCATTTCATCTGCATGTTTTCCAAAACTTGCATCCGTTCGTCGCTGGCTTCGCCCGTCCCTTTCGTTCTTCGTTTGGGGTCCCGACACACTCGCACGCGCCTGCGGCACCTCCGTAATATTATTTTATAAGTGGCATAAAAATGTTCTCGGAATGGGTTGAAAGTTGGCGTGCGGTCTTATTATAGTGTAGGTAGGACGACTGCCAAATTTCGTCGCGTTCGGAGTTCGTTTGATAGCCCAACCAATAAACATATAGCCGCAATATAGTTGGTTATTCGTCGAGTGTTTTCGGTATCCGGAAACCCTTGTCAGGCTGCACTTCTCTTCTCTCACCTCAGCCCAACCCCTCTACACAGCCCACCTGCAGCCCACCTAGAACCCCCTCAGAGCCGGACCGTCGGATCACGATCAAAGGGCTCCGAAACACCCCCAAACCCCTACCCTAGCTACCCTTGCTATATATAGACCCCTTCCCCAGCCATTTTAGCCTTCTCCCACCTCCTCCTCGTTTTCCCTGCAGCCAGCCACCTCCCACCCCTCCACCACCACCACTTGTCGCTGCCCCAATCACCAGTGCCGCCCTCGGCCAACCCCAGTGCGCCACATGTCCCCTCCAGCGCCCTAGCTCCACCGCGGCCCTGTAGGCCCATCGCGGGCCTGCCCGGGCTAGAGCCGTCCCACCGTGGCCCACAGGCGCCTGCGGGTCCCTGAGCCTTGCGCTCGACCGCGCCCCCGCAGCAGGTCGCCGGCACGTTGCTACGCCTTGAGCTTGCGTTGGTTTTCCTTGAAGAGGAAAGGGTGATGCATCAATAGTAGCGTAAGTATTTCCCTCAGTTTTTGAGAACCAAGGTATCGATCCAGTAGGAGGCTCCTCAAAAGTCCCACGCACCTACATAAACAAACAAAGAGCTCGCAACCAACGCAATAAAGGGGTTGTCAATCCCTTCACGACCACTTGCGAAAGTGAGATATGATAGAGATAGTATGATAAGATAAATATATTTTTGGTATTTTATAATATAGATGCAAAAAGTAAAGATGCAAATAAAAGTAGATTGAAAGCTTATATGATAAAAGATAGACCCGGGGGCCATAGGTTTCACTAGTGGCTTCTCTCAAGATAGCATAGGTATTACGGTGGGTCAACAAATTACTGTCGAGCAATTGATAGAAAAGCGAATAATTATGAGATTATCTAGGCATGATCATGTATATAGGCATCACGTCCGCAACAAGTAGACAGACTCCTGCCTGCATCTACTACTATTACTCCACACATCGACCGACTCCTGCCTGCATCTAGAGTATTAAGTTCATAAAGAACAGAGTAACACATTAAGAAAGATGACATGATGTAGAGGGATAAACTCAAGCAATATGATATAAACCCCATCTTTTTATCCTCGATGGCAACAATACAATACGTGCCTTGTTGCCCTTGCTGTCACTGGGAAAGGACACCACAAGATTGAACCCAAAGCTAAGCACTTCTCCCATGGCAAGAAAGATCAATCTAGTAGGCCAAACCAAACTGATAATTCGAAGTCCTTTCCTCACTTCTCCCATATTTTTTTCCTTTTATCTTTTTTTCTTTTCTTTTTTTATTTGGCCTTCTCTTTTTTTGTAAAGTCCGAAGTCTCATCCCGACTTGTGGGGGAATCATAGTCTTCAACATCCTTTCCTCACTGAGACAATGCTCTAATAATGAAGATCATCACACTTTTATTGATTTACAACTCAAGAACTACAACTCAAAGCTAGAACAAGATATGACTCTATATGAATGCCTCCGGCGGTGTACCGGGATATGCAATGAATCAAGAGCAACATGTATGAAAATTATTAAGGTGGCCTTGCCACAAATACGATGCCAACTACATGATCATGCAAAGAGCAATATGACAATGATGGAACGTGTCATAATAAACGGAACGGTGGGAAGTTGCATGACAATATATCTCGGAATGGCTATGGAAATGCCATAATAGGTAGGTATGGTGGCTATTTTGAGGAAGGTAAATATTGGGTGCATGATACCGGCGAAAGTTGCACGGTATAATAGAGGCTAGCAAAGTGGAAGGGTGACTGTGCGTATATCAATGGACTCACATTAGTCATAAAGAACTCATATACTTATTGCAAACGTCTACTTAGCCCTCGAAGCAAAGTACTACTACGCATGCCCCTAGAGGGATAGATTGGTAGGAAAAGACAATCGCTCGTCCCCGACTGTCACTCATAAGGAAGACAGTCAAAAGAGCACCTCATGCAACAAATTTGTCACACAACTTTTACCATACGTGCATGCTACGGGACTTGCCAACTTCCAGACAAGTATTTCTCAATTTCATAATTACCCACTAGCATGACCCTAACATTACTACCTTTATATCTCAAAACAACTATCAAGAATCAAATTGATCATAGCATCCAATTCACTTCCTATGATAGTTTTTATTATACCCAACATGGATGCTCATCATTCTAGGACCAACTTTGTAACCATGGCAAATACCATGCTGTTCTAAAAGACTCTCAAAATAATATAAGTGAAGCATGAGAGACTAGCAATTTCTTCAAAATTAAGCCACCCCCGTGCTCTAAAAGATATAAGTGAAGCACTAGAGCAAAAACTATTAAGCTCAAAAGATATAAGTGAAGCACATAGAGTATTCAAGCAAATTCTAATCAAGTGGGCTTCTCCAAAAAGGTGTGTACAGCAAGGATTATTGTGGTAAACTAAAAAGCATAATATAATACACGACGCTCCAAGGAAAACACATATCATGTGGCGAATAAAAATATAGCTCCAAGTAAAGTTACCAATGAACGAAGACGAAAGAGGGGATGCCTTCCCGGGGCATCCCCAAGCTTAGGCTTTTGGCTATTCTTGAATATCTTGGGGTGCCATGGGCATCCCCAAGCTTATGCTCTTGCCACTCCTTATTCCATAGTCCATAAAAGCTTTACCCAAAACTTGAAAACTTCACAACACAAAACTCAACAGGAAATCTTATAAGCTCTGTTAGTGAAAGAAAACAAAACCACCACATAAGGTACTGTAATGAACTCATTCTTTATATATTTTGGTGTTAAACCTACTCTATTCCAACTTCTCTATGGTTTATAAACTATTTTACTAGCTATAGATGCATCAAAATAAGCAAACAACACATGAAAAACAGGATCTGTCAAAAACAGAATAGTCTGTAGAAATCTGTAACTAACACAAACTTCTTGAACTCTAAAAATCGTACCAAAATAGGAAGTCCTGGACAATTGTCTATTGATCAGCAACAAAAAGAATCAACACAAAAGCACATTTATGTGATTTAACAAAACTAAATTCGTGCGCGCAAAGTTTCTGCTTTTCAGCAGAATCAAATCAACTATCATCATAGGTTATCCTATAGGTTCTACTTGGCACAAACACTAATTAAAAGATAAAAACACATCTAGACAGAAGGTAGATGCAAAATTTATTGCTAAACGTAAATAAAAACAAAAACACAAATAAAATTGGGTTGCCTCCCAACTAGCGCTATCGTTTAACGTCCCTAGCTAGGCATAAAAGCGAAGATAGATCTAAGTAGTGCCATCTTTGGCACTCAATTCATAAGTAGCTCGCATGATAGATTCATAAGGTAATTTGACTTTCTTTCTGGGAAATGCTCCATGCCTTTCCTTAATGGAAATTGGAATCAAATATTCCCTTCCTTCATATCAATAATCGCGCCAATCATTCTAAGGAAAGATCTACCGAGAATAATAGGGCAAGAAAGATTGCAATCTATATCAAGAACAATCAAATCTACGGGCACCAAATTTCTATTTGCAACAATGAGAACATCATTGATCCTTCACATTGGCTTTTTAATGGTGGAATCTGCAAGGTGCAAATTTAAAGAGCAATCATCAAGATCATGGAAACCTAGAATATCACATAAAGTTTTCGGAATCGTGGAAACACTAGCACCCAAATCACACAAAGCAAAACACTCATGATCTTTAATTCTAATCTTTATAGTAGGTTCCCGCTCATCATTAAATTTTCTAGGTATAGAAACTTCCAAATTAAGTTTTTCATCATAAGATTGCATCACGGCATCAACGATATGTTTGGTAAAAGCTTTTTTTGACTATAAGCATGGGGAGAATTAACAACGGATTGCAACAAGGAAATACAACTTTCTAAAGAACAATTATCATAATCAAATTCCTTGAAATCTGAGATAGTGGGTTCAATACTATTTAAAGTCATGACCTCTCCAATCCCACTTTTACCAAATTTAGCATCAAGATATGAAAACTCTGAATTCTTGGGATGCCTTCTAACTAAAGTTGACTCATCTCCTGTCCCATTATTATCAAGATTCATATTGCAAAACAAAGATCTAATAGGAGACACATCAATAACATTATGATCTTCATCATTATTTTCATTTAACTTTTCTGGTTTGGCAGCCATCTTATTGACTAAGGTAGCTTGCTTAGCAGAAATTTTGGCTATAGCATTTTCAAGCCGGGTAATTTGAGAGTTCACCCCATAAAATTCCTTAGACATATCATCAAGCTCTTTGTTCATAAACCCCAAAAAACCTTTTTGTTCCTTAGGCTCTTTTCTGAAGAAATTATTATGCTCAAATTGCAAACTCATAAAGCTTCTAATATTTGATTCAATCTCTTCGAACCTTCTAAGAAGGTGGTTGGTACTCTTAGGCAAAGCCATAAGGACAAACAGGCACACAAGCAAACAGAAAAAGGCAAGCGAAAGAGAGAGGGAGAAGATTGGGAAAGAGAAGGCGAATAAAATGGCAAGGGTGAAGTGGGGGAGAGGAAAACGAGAGGCAAATGGCAAATAATGTAAATGCGAGGGAGATGAGTTTGTGATGGGTACTTGGTATGTCTTGACTTGAGAGAAGACATCCCCGGCAACGGCGCCAGAAATCCTTCTTGCTACGTCTTGAGCTCGTGTTGGTTTTTGCTTGAAGAGGAAAGGGTGATGCAGCAATACTAACGTAAGTATTTCCCTAAGTTTTTGAGAACCAAGGTATCAATCCAGTAGGACGCTCCTCAAAAGTCCCACGCACCTACACAAACAAACAAAGAACTCGCAACCAATGCAATAAAGGGGTTTTCAATCCCTTCATGGCCACTTGCGAAAGTGAGATCTGATAGAGATAGTATGATAAGATAAATATATTTTTGGTATTTTATAATATAGATGCAAAAAGTAAAGATGCAAATAAAAGTAGATTGAAAGCTTATATGATAAAAGATAGACCCGGGGGCCATAGGTTTCACTAGTGGCTTCTCTCAAGATAGCATAGGTATTACGGTGGGTTAACAAATTATTGTCGAGCAATTGATAGAAAAGCGAATAATTATGAGATTATCTAGGCATGATCATGTATATAGGCATCACGTCCGCAACAAGTAGACCGACTCCTGCCTGCATCTACTACTATTACTCCACACATCGACCGAGTCCTGCCTGCATCTAGAGTATTAAGTTCATAAAGAACAGAGTAACGCATTAAGAAAGATGACAAGATGTAGAGGGATAAACTCAAGCAATATGATATAAACACCATCTTTTTATCCTCGATGGCAACAATACAATACGTGCCTTGCTGCCCCTGCTGTCACTGGGAAAGGGCACCGCAAGATTGAACCCAAAGCTAAGCACTTCTCCCATGGCAAGAAAGATCAATCTAGTATGCCAAACCAAACTGATAATTCGAAGAGACTTGCAAAGATAACTCAATCATATATAAAAGAATTCAGAGGAGATTGAAATATTTCTCATAGATAAACTTGATCATAAACCCACAATTCATCGGATCTCGACAAACACACCACAAAAGGAGTTTACATCGAATAGGTCTCCACAAGAGAGGGAGAACATTGTATTGAGATCCAAAAAGAGAGAAGAAGCCATCTAGCTAATAACTATGGACCCGAAGGTCTGTGGTAAACTACTCACAACTCATCGGAGGGGCTATGGTGTTGATGTAGAAGCCCTCCATGGTCGATTCCCCCTCCGGTGGAGCGCCGACGAAGGCTCCAAGATGGGATCTCGCAGATACAGAAGGTTATGGTGGTGGAAATTGTGTTTCGTTGGATCCCTGGATGTTTTCGGGGTACATAGGCATATATAGGAGGAAGAAGTACGTCGGTGGCCGCCCGAGGGGCCCACAAGACCGGGGGGCGCACCCAGAGGGGGTGAGCGCGCCCTCCTATCTCGTGGCCGCCTCGGCTGCTTCTTGACTCGAACTCCAAGTCCTCTGGATCATGTTCGTTCCAAAAATCACGCCCCCGAAGGTTTCATTCCGTTTGGACTCCGTTTGATATTCCTTTTCTTCGAAATACTGAAATAGGCAAAAATAATAATACGGGCTGGGCCTCCGGTTAGTAGGTTAGTCCCAAAAATGATATAAATGTGTAAAATAAAGCCCATAAACATCCAAAAGGGGTAATATATTAGCATGGAACAATAAAAAATTATAGAAATGTTGGAGACGTATCACACGTCCCTGAGCAACGCTTGCCTGCGCCTCCGTCACCGACCCCGCCTCCCTTCTCACCACCGGACCGCACCGCCCCGCTGCTCCACTGTCACACGCGCCGCCGCTAGGTCCTCGTCGCCTCGCCTACGCTGTCTGCCGCGTCCCGCGGACCCAGGACCTCGCCCGGCCTAAGCTCACCGCCTTGTTGCCACCGGTCGGATACCGCCTCCTCCCCACCCCCCCGCCTCCGCGCTCGAATCCGGTGAGATCCGGGACGGATCAGATCTCTCTGGCGCCCCCCTGTTCGCCTACGCCACCGTCATTGCCGGAGTAGCTGCGGCCATGGCCTCCTCAGCCGCGTAGGGATGGCCTTGTTCCACTTCGCCCTAGATGCCCATGCTGCCTCATTCAAACACGCCACACGCGCCCCGGATCCCCTCGTCCCCGAACCTCCCCGTCCAGTTTTGCTCGGGGTATAAATTTTGCACCAAGTCCGTAAGTTTTTCAACTCATGTGTGCATCTTGTGATGCTCATAACTTTGTGCATGCTTATCCGACTGGAGTGTATGATATGTCCAGATCTTGATGCTCTACTTGGTGGTTGCATTTGCATTCCTGTACTGTTCGTCTTGATGCCTTAATCATTGGTGCAGAAATTCTAAGTGATATAATCTGCTAAAAACTGATATAACTTGTCATTTTGTCTTTTTCATAGCATTTTGTGTGATTTTCCTTTGAGCATCATGTCTACATGGGTAGGAGCATTATCATGTCATGTTTGCATTGGTGTGATCCATTTGTCATGATATGCCTTATGTTGATTAGAACAAGCTTCCCAAGTTCATTCCATCCTTTTCCATGAGTAGTTCACATTGTATTTTTCGCTACTTTCTACCGCCTTGCTATGCATGCTATCATATGTGAAAAATCTATCTTTACATTAAAGAAAGCAATACTTGTACGACCAAATCTGAACTTATGAAACCGGCCGATGAGTTCGTTAAATAAGTAATTCTTTAACACATTTCATTCTTCCAGCTGCAATGACTTCCCTAAGCTTTGATTTCATTTGGGCTCCTATGGTTAACGATGTTTGTTCAATCAAGTTCTTTTAGAAGAAATTTATACTGTAATATTCTGCTTTCTGAATCGTGCTGGCCTGGACATTATATTTTATTCATGGGCGTATGCAACTGGGTACCCCGAGTTTCCCAACATTTATTTTGGGTTGCGGACTGATGACCCACAAGTATAGGGGATCCATTGTAGTCCTTTCGATAAGTAATACTGTCAAACCCAACAAGGAGCAGAAGGAAATGACAAGTGGTTTTCAGTAAGGTATTCTCTGCAAGCACTGAAATAGTAGGTAACAGATAGTTTTGTGATGAGATAATTTGTAACGGGTAACAAGCAATGAAAGTAAATAAAGTGTAGCAAGGTGGCCCAATCCTTTTTGTAGCAAAGGACAAGCCTGGACAATTTCTTATAGTGAGAAAAGCACCCCCGAGGACACATGGGAATTATCATCAAGCTAGTTTTCATCACGCTCATATGATTCGCGTTCATTACTTTGATAATTTGATATGTGGGTGGACTGGTGCTTGGGTACTGCCCTTTCTTGGACAAGCACCCCACTTATTATTAACCCCTATTGCAAGCATCCGCAACTACAAAAGAATTATTAAGGTAAACCTAACCATAGCATGAAACTAGTGGATCCAAATCAGCCCCTTACGAAGCAACGCATAAACTAGGGTTTAAGCTTCTGTCACTCTAGCAACCCATCATCTACTTATTACTTCCCAATGCCTTCCTCTAGGCCCAAACAATGCTGAAGTGTCATTAGTCGACGTTCACATAACACCACTAGAGGAGAGACAACATACATCTCATCAAAATATCGAACGAATACCAAATTCACATGACTATTAATAGCAAGACTTCACCCATGTCCTCAGGAACAAACGTAACTACTCAGAAAGCATATTCATGTTCATGATCAAAGGAGTATTAATATGCATTAAGGATCTGAACATATGATCTTCCACAAAATAAACCAATTAGCATCAACTACAAGGAGTAATCAGCACTACTAGCAACCCACAGGTACCAATTTGTGGTTTTGATACAAGATTGTATACAAGAGATGAACTAGGGTTTGAGAGGAGATGGTGCTGGTGAAGATGTTGATGGAGATTGACCCCCTCCCGATGAGAGGATCGTTGGTGATGACGATGGTGATGATCTCCCCCTCCCGAAAGGAAGTTTCCCCGGCAGAACAGCTCCGCCGGAGCCCTAGATTGGTTCCGCCAAGGTTCCACCTCGTAGTGGCAGAGTTTCATCCCGTGAGCTTGCTTATGTTTTTTCCAGGGTACAAGCCTTCATATAGTAGAAGATGGGCACCGAAGGGCCACCATCTGGCCCGCGAGGCAGGGGGCGCGCCCCCACCCTCATGGCCAGGGTGTGAGCCCCCTCTGGTACTTTCTTCGCTCAATAATTCTTATTAATTCCAAAAATGACTTTCGTGGAGTTTCAGGCCTTTTGGAGCTGTGCAGAATAGGTTTCCAATATTTGCTCCTTTTGCAGCCAGAATCCCAGCTGCCGGCATTCTCCCTCTTCTTGATAAACCTTGTAAAATGAGAGAGAATAGCCATAAGTATTGTGACATGACGTGTAATAACAGCCCATAATGCAATAAATATCGATATAAAAGCATGATGAAAAATGGACGTATCAACTCCCCCAAGCTTAGACCTTGCTTGTCCTCAAGCGGAAGCCGATATAAAAAAATATGTCCACATGTTTAGAGATAGAGGTGTCGATTAAAATAAAATACGGACATGAGGGCATCATGATCATTCTTATAACAGCAACATATATATTTTGTCATATGATTTCTCATGCTCAAGTAACAATCTATTCACAATGTTAAGTATGGTTCAGAAACTTCATTGAGAACTAACAGACTATAATATCAGTCATTGAAGCAATTGCAACTTATCATAACATTGGAAAGAGTCAAGAATAGAGCTTTTCAGCAAGTCCACATACTCAACTATCATATAGTCTTCTACAATTGCTAACACTCACGCAATACTTAAGGTTATGGAGTTTTAATCGGACACAGAGAAAGATAGGGGCTTATAGTGTTGCCTCCCAATGTATTCACCTTTGGGTGATGTCAACAATAATAGTTCATGCTAACTAACATCCAATTGGATATATATCAGGATCTTTCCAACACTAGGTGCTTGCCAAAGGATAAAATGAAAAAGGGAAAGGTGAGGATCACCTTGACTCTTGCATAATGTAAAAGACATAAAGTAAAAGATAGGACCTTCGCAGAGGGAAACAGAGGTCGTCATGTGCTTTTAGGGTTGGATGCACAAAATCTTAATGCAAAATAACGTCACTTTATATTGCCACTTGTGATATGAAGCTTTATTATGCAGTCCGTCGCTTTTATTACTTCCATATCACACAATCGTATAAAGCTTATTTTCTCTGCACTAAAATAAGTCATACATATTTAGAGAGCAATTTTTATTGCTTGCAACATGACAACTTACTTGAAGGATCTTACTCAATCCATAGGTAGGTATGGTGGACTCTCATGGCAAAACTGTGTTTAAGGATGTTTGGAAGCACAAGTAGTATCTCTACCTGGTGCAAGGAATTTGGCTAGCATGATGGGGAAAGGCAAGCTCAACATGTTGGACGATCCATGACAGTATACTTTAACTGAGATGTGAGAAAACATAAACCATTAGGTTGTCTTCCTTGTCCAACATCAACTCTTTTAGCATGTCATACTTTAATGAGTGCTCACAACCATAAAAGATGTCCAAGATAGTATATTTATATGTGAAAACCTCTCATTCTTTATTACTTCCTATTAATTGCAACGATGACCAAAACTACGTTTGTCAACTCCCAACAACTTTTAAGCCTCATACTCTTTATATGTAAAGTCATTACTATCCATAAGGTCAATATGAACTCTTTTATTCTTTTTATTCTTTTATGCACTCAAGATCATAGAAAGATAGCAAAGCCCTTGACTCAACACTAATCTTTATTATATAGCTCACGGACTCGATTACATAGAGGGATCACAAAGCAAAACTCAAAACTAATTCATACCAAAGCTTTATTCTACTAGATCAAGATATTACTAAAAGGATCGAACTAAGTAAAACGGTAAAGATAGGAGTGTGATGGTGATACGATACCGGGGTACCTTCCCCAAGCTTGGAAGTTGCCAAGGGGAGTGCCCATACCCATGTGATTATGTCCTCGGAGGTGGTGAAGAAGGACTTGTTGATGATGTAGGTTTCTTCCTTAATTTGCACTTGAGAATGGCATTTTGCTCCCTTAGATCATCGATCTCCCGCTCAAGGCTTAATATTTTTTTTGCATAGTTCCTATTTGTTTTCCTACAAGAGACGAAAAGGGATAAACTCGATCTTGGGTTTCTTTGCCCTATCAGGAAGGATTGACTTTTTAAACTCCACATGCATGTCCCCAGGTTGAGGTAACGGGACTTCATATTTGTCTGAGCTTGTGTCCTCCTTCCCCTTAGGCTCATAGTATTCCTCTTCCTCAGTGGTTCCAGCCACAATGCTCCAAGTCCCCTTAGACCTTAGGGTCTGCAAGGTAATCAGCCACATAGCTTTCTCCCTCGGAATCCTGGGACGACATATTGCTCTAATCTGCGACAGAAATAGCTCAAAACAAAGACAGAGGATTTTTGCGTGATACGGTGGTCAAAACCTTCGGGAGATTATATAATGAATTTTTACCGACCAAAAGAAGTATCGTGCAAGAAAACGGAGTCCGGAGGGCACACGAGGTGCCCACGAGGCAGGGGGCACGCCCTTTAAGGGTGGGCGTGCCCTCCACCCTCGTTGAGGCCTCGTGGCCTTTCCGGACTACTTATTATTTTCCTAAATTCTTAAATATGTCAAAACGGTGAAAAATTGCTATTAGAACTGTTTTGGAGTCGGTTTATTTACCGTACCACATACCTATTCCTTTTCGGAGTCTGAAACGTTCTGGAAAGTGTCCCTTATGTATTCCTCCGGGGTTACGGTTTCAATGATATTAGTTTAAACATTTATAGGATTACCTGAGATATAATGTTTGATTCTTTGACCGTTCACTACCCTCGGACTTGTGCCTTTGAAATTGTTGATTTTTATGGCACCAGAACGGTAGACTTCCTTGATAACGTAAGGGCCTTCCCATTTAGAGAGAAGTTTTCCTGCAAAAAATCTTAAACGAGAGTTGAATAGCAACACATAATCACCTACATTAAACTCACGCTTTTGTATCCTTTTGCCATGCCATCTTTTAACTTTTTCTTTAAATAGCTTGGCATTCTCATAGGCTTGGGTTCTCCATTCACCAAGTGAGCTAATGTCAAATAACCTCTTCTCACTGGCCAGTTTGAAATCATAGTTGAGCTCTTTAATGGCCCAATATGCCTTATGTTCAAGTTCAAGAGGTAAGTGACATGCTTTTCCCTAAACCATCTTATACGGAGACATACCCATAGGATTTTTATATGCAGTTCTATAGGCCCATAATGCATCATCAAGTTTCTTGGACCAATTCTTTCTAGATCTATTAACAATCTTTTGCAAAATTAATTTGAGCTCTCTATTACTCAACTCTACTTGACCACTAGACTGTGGGTGATAAGGGGATGCAATTCTATGATTAACATCCTACTTAGCAAGCATTTTACGGAAAGCACCATGAATAAAATGTGAACCACCATTAGTCATTAGATATCTAGGGACTCCAAACCTCGGAAAAATAACTTCTTTAAGCATCTTAATAGAGGTGTTATGATCAACACTACTAGTTGGAATAGCTTCTACCCACTTAGTAACATAATCAACAGCAACTAAAATATGTGTATATCCATTAGAGGCGGGAAAATGTCAAATATAATCAAAGCCCCAAACATCAAATGGTTCAATAACAAGAGAATAATTCATAGGCATTTCTTGACGTCTACTAATATTACCAATTCTTTGACATTCATCACAAGACAAGACAAACTTACGGCCATCTTTGAAGAGAGTAGGCCAATTATAACCGGATTGCAATACCTTATGTGCAGTTCTATCTCCAGCGTGGTGTACTCCATATGGTTCAGAGTGACACTTGTGTAGGATCTGTTCCTGTTCATGCTTAGGTACACAACGCCTAATAACACCATCTACTCCTTCTTTATAAAGGTGTGGGTCATCCCAGAAGTAATGTCTTAAATCATAAAAGAACTTTTTCTTTTGCTGGTATATGAAACTAGGTGGTATAAATTTAGAAACAATGTAATTAGCATAATTAGCATACCATGGAGCAGTGCGAGAAGCATTAATGACTGCTAATTATTCATCAGGAAAGCTATCATCAATAGGTAGTGGGTCATCAATAACATTCTCTAACTTAGACAAGTTGTCTGCAACTGGGTTCTCAACTCTCTTTCTATCAATAATATGGAAATCAAATTCTTGTAGCAAGAGAACCCATCTAATAAATCTAGGCGTAGCATCTTTCTTTTCCATAAGATATTTAATAGCAGCATGATTAGTGTGAATAGTTACTTTAGAATCAACTATATAAGGTCTGAACTTATCACATGCAAATACAACTTCTAAGAATTCTTTTTCAGTGGTAGCATAATTTGTCTGGGCAGTGTCAAGAGTTTTATTAGCATACTGGATAACATTTAATTTCTTATCAACTCTTTGCCCTAAGACAGAACCTACAACATAATCACTAGCATCACACATAATTTCAAAGGGTAAATTCCAATCAGGTGGCTAAACAATAGGTTCAGTGATCAAAGCTTTCTTAAGTATTTCAAATGCTTCTACACAATCATCATCAAAGACAAAAGGAATATCTTTTTGCAATAAATTATTCAGAGGCCTAGAGATTTTAGAAAAGTCCTTAATGAACCTCCTATTAATATCGACATGACCAAGGAAACTTCTTATACCTTTAATGTCCTTGGGACATGGCATCTTTTCAATAGCATCAACTTTAGCTTTATCATCTTCAATACCTCTTTCAGCAATTTTATGCCCCAAGACAATGCCTTCATTAACCATAAAGTGGCACTTTTCCCAATTCAAGACGAGACCAGTGTCTTCGCATCTCTGCAAAACTCGATCAAGGTTGCTCAAGCAATCATCAAAAGAGGATCCATAAATGGAGAAATCATCCATGAATAGCTCACAAATCTTTTCACAAAAGTCAGAGAATATAGCCATCATGCATCTTTGAAAGGTAATAGGTGCATTACATAAACCAAAAGGCATACGTCTATAAGCAAATGTACCGAAAGGGCAAGTAAAAGTAGTTTTTGATTGATCGTCCACTGACACAGGTATTTGAGAGAAACCAGAATAACCATCTTGAAAGCAGAACTGTGTATGTTTGGATAGTATTTCTAGCATTTGATCAATAAAAGGTAAAGGGTAATGATCTTTCTTAGTAGCTTTATTTAATTTATGAAAATAAATTACCATCCTATAACCTGTAATAATTCTTTGCGGAATCAATTCATCTTTATCATTAGGAACAACAGTAATACCTCCCTTCTTAGGGACGCAATGGGCATGACTTAACCAATCACTATCAGCAACGGGATAAATTATACCTGCCTCAAGGAGCTTTAGT
This sequence comes from Triticum aestivum, assembly GCF_018294505.1. Classification (NCBI taxonomy): domain Eukaryota; kingdom Viridiplantae; phylum Streptophyta; class Magnoliopsida; order Poales; family Poaceae; genus Triticum; species Triticum aestivum. The sequence continues at coordinate 124,220,790 of NC_057813.1, read as the reverse complement.
ATCTCCTTTCTTACCACTTCTTTCATCTTAGGATTCAAACACCGTTGATGATCTCTAACTGGATTGGCATCTCCGTCCAATTTAATTTTGTGTTGGCATAGAGTGGTACTAATGCCCTTGAGATAATTGAGAGTATATCCAATAGCAGAACGGTGCTTCTTCAGAGTTTTCAATAATCTTTCCTCTTCCTGCTCTGAAAGGTTAGCACTAATAATAACATGATATATCTTCTTTTCATCAAGATAAGCATATTTAAGATTATCAGGTAATGGTTTAAGCTCAAACACGGGATCACCCTTAGGTGGAGGAGGATCCCCTGGGATTTCAACAGGCAAGTTGTGTTTCAAAATAGGACCCTATTTAAGGAATAATTCGTCTATCTCCCTTCTTTCATTCATAAACATATCATTTTCATGGTCTAGCAAATATTGTTCTACCGGATCAGTAGGAGGCATGACAATAGAAGCAAGACCAATAATTTCATCCTTACTAGGCAATTATTTATCATGGGGTTGTCTACGAAATTTAGCAAAATTAAACTCATGTTTCATATCCCCCAAGCCAATTATAACAACATCATTTTCACAATCAATCTTAGCATTGACAGTATTCAAGAAGGGTCTACCAAATATAATGGGACAAAATCTATCTTGTGGGGAACCAAGAACAAGAAAATCAGCAGGGTATTTAACTTTCCCACACAAGACTTCAACATCTCTAACAATCCCAAATGGTGAAATAGTATCTCTGTTGGCAAGCTTAATTATAAAATCAATATCTTCTAACTCAGCGGGTGTGATATCATGCATAATTTCATTATATAAGGAAATAGGTATTGCACTAGCACTAGCACCCATATCACATAAGCCATGATAACAACGATCTCCTATTTTAACAGAAATAACAAGCATGCCTACAACAGGTCTATGTATCTTAGCATCCGGTTTGGCAATATTAGCAGCTTCCTCACAGAAATAAATAACATGCCCATCAATATTATCAACCAAGAGATCTTTAACCATAGCAATACTAGGTTCAACTTTGATTTGCTCAGGGGATGTATATGTTCTAGTATGACTTACGAACCACAGTTGAAGCTTTAGCATGATCCTTTATCCTAACAGGGAAAGGTGGTTTCTCAACATAAGTGGTAGGAACAATAGGATCATTATAAGTGATAGTCTTTTCTTCAACTGTAACAGGTGCAACTACTTTTACTTGAATGGGAGGATTATATTTAAACCACTTCTCCTTAGGGAGATCAATGTGAGTAGCAAAAGATTCAAAAAAAGAAGCTACTATCTCAGAGTCAAGTCCATATTTAGCGCTAAATCCATGAAAAGCATTAGTGTCCATAAAAGATTTAACACAATCAAACTTAGGTGTCATACCTGACTCCTTACCATCGTCGGAACCCCAATCTTCAGAGTTCCGTTTAATTCTTTCCAATAAGCCCCACTTGAATTCAATAGTCTTCAGCATATAAGAACCAGCACAGGAAGTATAGAGCATGGTGCGATCATTGAGAGAAAGCCGAGCATAAATTTTTTGAATAATCATTTCTCTTGAGAGTTAATTATTGGGGCATGAATATAACATTGACTTAAGCCTCCCCCAAGCTTGAGTGATGCTTTCTCCTTCATGAGGCCAGAAATTACATATGTAATTACAATCACGATGAACAAGATGCATAGGATAGAACTTCTGGTGAAATTCCAATTTCAATCGTTTATAGTTCCAAGATGCCGTATCATCACATAGCCTATAACATGTAAATGCATCTCCCTTCAAAGATAAAGGGAAGACCTTCCTCTTGACAACATCATCGGGTATACCTGCAAGCTTAAATAATCCAGAAACTTCATCCACATAGATAAGGTGGAAATCGGGATGCAATGTTCCATCTCCTGCAAAGGGATTAGCTAGCAGTTTCTCTATCATACCCGAAGGAATCTCAAAGTAAAAAAATTCAGTAGGTTCAGTAGGTTGAGGATCAACTCTTTGCTCTGCTGGTCGGGGAGAAGATGCCCCGAACAAGCCCCTCAAAGGATTAGTTTCCATAGTAACAAGTGACAAAAAATTTTAGAACACTATATAATTGTTTCCTTAGCAAGTTCCACTCACCAAAGGCGCTTCACTCCCCTGGAATGGCGCCAGAAAAGAGCCGCGATGACCCAGAAGTATAGGGCATCTATCGTAGTCCTTTCAATAAGTAAGAGTGTCGAAACCCACGAGGAGCAAAAGGAAATGACAAGCAGTTTTTAGTAAGGTATTCTCTGCAAGCACTGAAATAGTAGGTAACAGATAGTTTTGTGATGAGATAATTTGTAACGGGTAACAAGCAATGAAAGTAAATAAAGTTCAGCGAGGTGGCCCAATCCTTTTTGTAGGAAAGGACAAGCCTGGACAATTTATTATAATGAGAAAAGCACTCCCGAGGACACATGGGAATTATCGTCAAGCTAGTTTTCATCACGCTCATATCATTCGCGTTCGTTGCTTTGATAATTTGATATGTGGGTGGACCGGTGCTTGGGTACTGCCCTTTCCTGGAAAAGTATCCAACTTATGATTAACCCCTATTGCAAGCATCCACAACTACAAAAGAAGTATTAAGGTAAACCTAACCATATCATGAAACTAGTGGATCCAAATCAGCCCCTTACGAAGCAACGCATAAACTAGGGTTTAAGCTTCTGTCACTCTAGCAACCCATCATCTACTTATTACTTCCCAATGCCTTCCTCTAGGCCCAAATAATGTTGAAGTTTCATGTAGTCGACGTTCACATAGCACCACTAGAGGAGAGCCAACATACATCTCATCAAAATATCGAACGAATACCAAATTCACATGACTACTAATAGCAAGACATCACCCATGTCCTCAGGAACAAACGTAACTACTCAGAAAGCATATTCATGTTCATGATCAGAGAAGTATTAATATGCATTAAGGATCTGAACATATGATCTTCCACCAAATAAACCAATTAGCATCAACTACAAGGAGTAATCAACACTACTAGCAACCCGCAGGTACCAATTTGTGGTTTTGATACAAGATTGGATACAAGAGATGAACTAGGGTTTGAGAGGAGATGGTGCTGGTGAAGATGTAGATGGACATTGACCCCCTCCCGATGAGAGGATCATTGGTGATGACGATGGTGATGATCTCCCCCTCTCGGAGGGAAGTTTCCCCGGCAACGGCGCCAGAAAAGAGTCTTGATGACCCACAAGTATAGGGGATCTATCATAGTCCTTTCGATAAGTAAGAGTGTCGAACCCAACGAGGAGCAGAAGGAAATGACAAGCGGTTTTTAGTAAGGTATTCTCTGCAAGCACTGAATAGTAGGTACAAGATAGTTTTGTGATGAGATAATTTGTAACGGGTAACAAGCAATGAAAGTAAATAAAGTGCAGCAAGGTGGCCCAATCGTATTTGTAGCAAAGGACAAGCCTGGACAATTTCTAATAATGAGAAAAGCGCTCCAGAGGACACATGGGAATTATCGTCAAGCTAGTTTTCATCACGCTCATATGATTCGCGTTTGTTACTTTGATAATTTGATATGTAGGTGGACCGGTGCTTGGGTACTTCCCTTTCTTGGACAAGCATCCCACTTATGATTAACGCCTATTGTAAGCATCCGCAACTACAAAAGAGGTATTAAGGTAAACCTAACCATAGCATGAAACTAGTGGATCCAAATCAGCCCCTTACAAAGCAACGCATAAACTAGGGTTTAAGCTTCTATCACTCTAGGAACCCATCATCTACTTATTACTTCCCAGTGCCTTCGTCTAGGCCCAAATAATGCTGAAGTTTCATGTATTCGATGTTCAGATAAGACCACTAGAGGAGAGACAACATACATCTCATCAAAATATCGAACGAATACCAAATTCACATGACTACTAATAGCAAGGCTTCACCGATGTCCTCAGGAACAAACATAACTACTCACAAAGCATATTCATGTTCATGATCAGAGGAGTATTAATATGCATTAAGGATAAACATATGATCTTCCACCAAATAAACCAATTAGCATCAACTACAAGGAGTAATCAACACTACTAGCAACCCACAGGTACCAATTTGTGGTTTTGATACAAGATTGTATACAAGAGATGAACTAGGGTTTGAGAGGAGATGGTGCTGGTGAAGATGTTGATGGAGATTGACCCCCTCCCGATGAGAGGATCGTTGGTGATGACGATGGTGATGATTTCCCCCTCCCGAAAGGAAGTTTCCCCGGCAGAACAGCTCCGCCGGAGCCCTAGATTGGTTCCGCCAAGGTTCCGCCTTGTAGTGGCAGAGTTTCATCCCGTGAGCTTGCTTATGTTTTTTTCCAGGGTACAAGCCTTCATATAGTAGAAGATGGGCACCGAAGGGCCACCATCTGGCCCGCGAGGCAGGGGGCGCGCCCAATAGGGGTGGGCGCGCCCCCCACCCTCATGGCCAGGGTGTGAGCCCCCTCTGGTACTTTCTTCGCTCAATAATTCTCATTAATTCCAAAAATGACTTTCGTGGAGTTTCAGCCTTTTGGAGCTATGCAGAATAGGTTTCCAATATTTGCTCCTTTTGCAGCCAGAATCCCAGCTGCCGGCATTCTCCCTCTTCTTGATAAACCTTGTAAAATAAGAGAGAATAGCCATAAGTATTGTGACATGACGTGTAATAACAGCCCATAATGCAATAAATATCGATATAAAAGCATGATGCAAAACGGACGTATCACCGACTGGACACATATCTTATCTTCTTTCTGCTTAGTCTCTTCCCCACGTCTTCTTCCTTTCTACTGTGATCCTGTAGATCTACTTTCTTGCGGCCCCTACTCAATGTTCCTGCCACTAGTACAAGTCGACGTCCTTGACCATCAATAGGTATTACGGCTACTTCAGGTGGTTTTTTCCATTTCGCCTCAATTTGTAGATAGTATGTAGACAATAAAACACCAATCAATTTAACGAGACGCCATCATTTTATCCTTAGTAACAACAATACAATACATGTCTTAGCCCTTAGCTTATTGTCACTGGGTTAGAGCACCACAAGATTGAACCCACTATAAAGCACCACCCCTCTGAAGAAAAACCCATCTAACTTGGCCAGGGAAGATAGATAGATCAGAGAGCATACAAGGAAACCTAAAAAATTCAATTGATATCAATGAACAATCTGGTCATAAAGTGACAATTCATCATATCCCAACAAACACACCCAACAATTAGTGAATTGATCCTAATAATGTAAGGCAGCTCACGAGAACATGGTATTGAAAATCCGATATATATATATATATATAGAGAGAGAGAGATAGAGTCATCTAGCTACTACTATTGACCATAAGGTCCTAGTAGAACTACTCACACATGGTCATGGAAGTAGCAAGGTTGATGAAGAAGCCTCCAACATTGGATTCTCCCTCCGGTAGAGCTCTGGACAGGCCTCCAGATTGGATCTTCACGAAACAGGAACTTGTGGCGACAGTGAAATGCTTCTAAAAATATGGTGCAAGATTTCAGTATTTATACGGTTTATGGCGTCAAATCAATGTAAGGCGGTGTAGGTGGGCCCCACATGCCCTAGTGGTGCGCCCTAGGCCTGGGGCGCGCCACATGGCCTTGTGCCCCCCTACGGATCCTCTCATTCCTTCCAGAAGCTTCATGGGTCCTTCATCGTCTGAAAACAATCGTGTTAAATTGGCATTGTAATTGGACCTTCCAAAATATTGTTTCCTGCAAAATCAAAAACAGGAACTGACACTGGGCACGAAATTAGTTGGTTAGTCCAGAAAATAATATAAATTGGTATAAATGTATATAAAAGTGATAATATAATCGCGTGAAACAATAAAAAAAATCATAGATACGTTTGAGACGTATCAGCCATTATGTAACATAGCTCCAGCTGAAGGAAATATGCCCTAGAGGCAATAATAAAGTTATTACTTATTTCCTTATTTCATGAAAAATGTTTATTATTCATGCTAGAATTGTATTGACCAGAAACATAATACATGTGTGAATACATAGACAAATATAGTGTCACTAGTATGCCTCTACTTGACTAGCTCGTTAATCAAAGATGGTTAAGTTTCCTAACCATAGACATGAGCTGTCATTTGATTAAAGGGATCACATCATTAGGAGAATGATGTGATTGACTTGACCCATTCTGTTAGCTTAGCACTTAATCATTTAGTATGTTGCTATTGCTTTCTTCATGACTTATACATGTTCCTATAACTATGAGATTATGCAACTCCCGTTTACCGGAGGAACACTTTGTGTGCTACCAAACGTCACAATGTAACTGGGTGATTATAAAGGTGCTCTACAGGTGTCTCCGGAGGTACTTGTTGGGTTGGCATATTTCGAGATTTGGATTTGCCACTCCGATTGTCGGAGAGGTATCTCTGGGCCCACTCGGTAATGCACATCATTATAAGCCTTGCAAGCATTGTAACTAATGAGTTAGTTACAGGATGATTTATTACGGAACGAGTAAAGAGACTTGCCGGTAACTAGATTCAACTAGGTATTGAGATACCGACGATCGAATCTCGGGCAAGTAACATACCGATGACAAAGGGAACAACGTATGTTGTCATGCAGTTTGACCGATAAAGATCTTCGTAGAATATTTGGGAGCCAATATGAGCATCCAGGTTCCGCTATTGGTTATTGATCGGAGACGTGTCTCGGTTATGTCTACATAGTTCTCGAACCCGTAGGGTCCGCACGCTTAAAGTTAGATGATGGTTATATTATGACTTTATGTGTTTTGATGTACCGAAGGTAGTTCGGAGTCCCGGATGTGATCATGGACATGACGAGGAGTCTCGAAATGGTCGAGACATAAAGATCGATATATTGGACGATTATATTTGGACACCGGAATGGTTCCGGGTGAGATTGGGACAATATCGGAGCTCCGGGAGGTTATCGGAACCCCCCGGGAGGTATATGGGCCTTAATGGGCTTTAGTGGAAAGGAGGGGAAAGGAGCAAGGGAGGGGGCGCCCCCCCCCCTCAAGCCCAATCCGAATTGGGAGGGGGGTCGGACCCCCTTTCCTTCATCCCTCCTTCCTCTTCCTTCCCTCTCCTTCTCCAAATAGGAAAAGGAGGAGTCCTACTCCCGGTGGGAGTAGGACTCCCCCCTTGGGCGCGCCTCCTCCTCTTGGCCGGCCCCTCCTACACTCCTTTATATACGGGGGAGGGGGCACCCCATAGACACAACAATTGATCCTTGAGATCCCTTAGCCGTGTGTGGTGCCCCCCTCCACCCTTATCCACCTCGATAATATCGTAGCGGTGCTTAGGCGAAGCCCTGCGTTGGTAGAACATCATCATCATCACCATGCCGTCGTGCTGACGGAACTCTCCCTCAAAGCTCGGCTGGATCGGAGTTCGAGGGACATCATCGAGCTAAACGTGTGCTGAACTCGGAGGTGCCGTGCGTTCGGTACTTGATCGGTCGGATCATGAAGACGTATGACTACATCAACCGCGTTGTGCTAACGCTTCCACTTTCGGTCTACGAGGGTACGTAGACACACTCTCCCATCTCGTTGCTATGAATCACCATGATCTTGTGTGTGTGTAAGATTTTTTGTTTGAAATTACTACGTTCCCCAACAGTGGTATCCGAGCCAGGTTTTATGCGTAGATGTTATATGCACGAGTAGAACACAAGTGATTTGTGGGTGATACAAGTCATACTGCTTACCAACATGTCATACTTTGGTTCGGCGGTATTGTTAGATGAAGTGGCCTGGACCGACATTACGCGTATGCTTATGCGAGACTGGTTTTACCGATGTGCTTTGCACACAGGTGACTAGTGGGTGTCAGTTTCTCCAACTTTAGTTGAACCGAGTGTGGCTACGCCCAGTCCTTGAGAAGGTTAAAACAGCACTAACTTGACGAACTATCGTTGTGGTTTTGATGCATAGGTAAGAACGGTTCTTGCCCTGCCCATAGCAGCCACGTAAAACTTGCAACAACAAAGTAGAGGACGTCTAACTTGTTTTTGCAGGGCATGTTGTGATGTGATATGGTCAAGGCATGATGCTATATTTTATTGTATGAGATGATCATGTTTTGTAACCGAGTTATCGGCAACTGGCAGGAGCCATATGGTTGTCGCTTTATTGTATGCAATGCAATCGCCCTGTAATTGCTTTACTTTATCACTAAGCGGTAGAGATAGTCGTAGAAGCAATAGTTGGCGGGACGGCAACGATGCTACGATGGAGATCAAGGTGCCGCGCCAGTGACGATGATTGACAAGACCACTAGTTTCAAGTAAAGGGCAAAGGGAAAGAAAGGGAACTTCAAGTAGAATGGCAAGAAAGTTGCCACTCCCGCGAAGAAGCACAAAGCTGGACCAAAGCCTGAAATGGAGTGCTTACACTGCAAAGGAAATGGTCACTGGAAACAGAAATGCCCTGAATATTTGGTGGATAAGAAGGATGAGAAAGTGAACAAGGGTATATTTGATATACAGGTTATTGATGTGTGCCTTACTAGTTTTTATAGTAGCCCCTTAGTATTTGATACTTGTTCGGTTGCTAAGATTAGTAACTCGAAACAGGAGTTACATAATAAACAGAGACTAGTTGAGGGGAAGTGATGATGAGTGTTGGAAGTAGTTCCAAGATTGATATGATCAGCATCACACACTCCCTATACTTTCGGGATTAGTGTTTAACCTAAATAAATGTTATTTGGCGTTTGTGGTGAGCATGAATATGATTTGATCATGTTTATTGCAATACGGTTATTCATTTAAAATCAAAGAATAATTGTTGATCTGTTTACATGAATAAAACGTTCGATGGTCATACACCCAATGAAAATGGTTTGTTGGATCTCGATCGTAGTGATACACATATTCATAATATTGATGCCAAAATATGCAAAGTTGATAATGATAGTGCAACCTATTTGTGGCACTGCCATTTGGATCATATTGGTGTAAAGCGCATGAAGAAACTCCATAAAGATGGACTTTTGGAATCACTTGGTTATGAATCATTTGATGTTTGCGAACCGTGCCTTTTGGGCAAGATGACTAAAACTCCATTCTTCAAAACAATGGAACGAGCTACTGACTTGTTGGAAATAATACATACCGATGTATGTGGTCCAATGAGTGTTGAGGCTCGTGGCGGGTATCGTTATTTTCTGACCTTCACAGATGATTTGAGCAGATATGGGTATATCTACTTGATGAAACATAAGTCTGAAATAGTTGAAAGGTTCAAAGAATTTCATAGTGAAGTGGAAAATCATCGTAACAAGAAAATAAAGTTTCTGCGATCTGATCGTGGAGATGAATATATGAGTTACGAGTTTGGCCTTCAGTTAAAATAATGTGGAATAGTTTCACAAACTCATGCCACCTAGAACACCACAGCGTAACGGTGTGTCCGAACGTCATAACCGCACTTTATTTGATATGGTGCGATCAATGATGTCTCTTACCGATTTACCAGTATTGTTTTGGGGTTATGCATTAGAGATAGCTGCATTCACATTAAATAGGGTACCATCTAAATCCATTGAGACGACACCGTATGAACTATGGTTTAGCAATAAACCTAAGATGTCGTTTCTTAAAGTTTGGAGTTGCGATGCTTATGTGAAAAAGTTTCAACCTGATAAGCTCGAACCCAAATCAGAGAAATGTGTCTTCATAGGATACCTGAAGGAAACTGTTGGGTACACCTTCTATCACAGATCCGAAGGCAAGATATTCGTTGCTAAGATGGATCCTTTCTAGAGAAGGAGTTTCTCTCGAAAGAAGTGAGTGGAAGGAAAGTAGAGCTTGATAAGGTAATTGTACCTTCTCCCGAATTGGAAAGTAGTTCATCACAGAAATCAGTTCCAGTGATTCCTACACCAATTGGTGAGGAAGCTAATGATGATGATCATGAAACTTCAGATTAAGTTACTACGGAACCTCGTAGGTCTTCCAGAGTACAGTCCGCACCAGAGTGGTGCGGGAATCCTGTTCTGAAAGGCATGTTACTAGACCATGATAAACCTACGAACTATGAGGAAGCGATGATGAGCCCAGATTCCGCGAAATGGCTGGAGGCCATGAAATCTGAGATAGGATCCATGTATGAGAACAAAGTGTGGACTTTGGTGGACTTGCCCTATGATCAGCAAGCCATAGAAAATAAATGGATATTCAAGAGGAAGACGGACATTGATAGTAGTGTTACTATCTATAAAGCTCGACTTGTCGCAAAAAGGTTTTCAACAAGTTCAAGGTGTTGACTACAATGAGATTTTCTCAACTGTAGCGATGCTTAAGTCTGTCCGAATCATGTTAGCAATTGCCACATTTTATGAAACCTGGCAAATGCATGTCAAAACTGCATTCCTTAATGGTTTTCTTAAAGAAGAGTTGTATATGATGTAACCAAAAGGTTTTGTCAATCCTAAAGGTGCTAACAAAATGTGCAAGCTCCAGCGATCCATCTATGGACTAGTGCAAGCGTCTCGGAGTTGGAATATACGCTTTGATAAGTTGATCAAAGCATATAGTTTTATACGGACTTGCAGTGAAGCCTGTATTTACAATAAAGTGAGTGGGAGCACTACAGCCTTTCTGATAAGTATATGTGAGTGACATATTGTTGATCAAAAATGATGTAGAATTTTTCTGGAAAGCATAAAGAAGTGTTTGAAAGGAGTTCTTTAAAAGAAAGACCTCAGTAAAGCTACTTACATATTGAGCATCAAGATCTATTGAGATAGATCAAGACGCTTGATAAGATTTCCAATGAGTACATACCTTGACAAGATTTTGAAGTAGTTCAAAATGGAACAGTCAAAGAAAGAGTTCTTGCATGTGTTGCAAAGGTATGAAATTGAGTAAGACTCAAATCCCGACCACGGCAGAAAATAGAAAGAGAATGAAAGTCATTCCCTATGCCTCAGTCATAGGTTCTATAAAAGTATGCCATGCTATGGACTAGACCTATTGTATACTATGCCCTTGTTTGGCAAGGGAGTACAATGGTGATCTAGGAGTAGATCACTAGACATTGGTCAAAATTATCCTTAGTGGAATAAGGATATGTTTCTCGATTATGGAGGTGACAAGAGGTTCGTCGTAAAGGGCTACGTCAATGCAAGATTTGACACTGATCCAGATGACTCTAAGTCTCAATCTGGATACATATTGAAAGTGGGAGCAATTAGCTAGAGTAGCTCCGTACAGAGCATTGTAGACATAGAATATTTTTGCAAAATACATACTCCGCCTATGTTGTCTCAACATAGCCGGTCCCAAGCCCGGGTAAAGGAGGAGGGTTGTGATAGGCTTGGCGAGCCAACGTAAAAACTCAGCCACTCTTATGGAGATGAAACCCAAAAGATTTTCGTTGGGGCGTAACCCTCTCAGCGACGCGCCACATCGGAACCCGGGTGTGGTGGAAAATGGGCAAGGGCCAGGCCGTCACCCCCCAAGTGGCGCGCCGTATCTTGATCCGGATACGGTGGCAAGTGAGCGAGGATCGGGTCATCGCATCCTTAGTGGCGCGCTACATCGGCGCCCGGATGTAGTGGAAAATGAGCAAGGGTCTTCGCATTTGACTCGACGAGTGCGAAGGGTAAGGAAGCTAGCCGAGCCTAGGAGGATTCTCTTAGGTAGCTGGAACGTAGGATCTCTGACAGGGAAGCTTCGGGAGCTAGTTGATGCAGCAGTGAGGAGAGGTGTTGATATCCTTTGCATCCAATAAACCAAATGGAGAGGACAGAAGGCGAAGGAGGTGGAGGATACCGGCTTCAAGCTATGGTACACGGGGACGGCTGCAAACAGAAATGGCGTAGGCATCTTGATCAACAAGAGCCTCAAGTATGGATTGGTAGACGTCAGGAGACGTGGGGACCGGATTATCCTGGTCAAGCTGGTAGCTGAGGACTTGGTTCTCAATGTTATCAGCGCATATGCCCCGCAAGTAGGCCACAATGAGAACACCAAGAGGGAGTTCTGGGAAGGCTTGGAAGACATGGTTAGGAGTGTACCGATTGGTGAGAAGCTCTTCATAGGAGGAGACCTCAATGGCCACGTGGGTACATCTAACACAGGTTTTGAAGGGGCGCATGGGGGCTTTGGCTATGGCATCAGGAATCAAGAAGGAGAAGATGTCTTAAGCTTTGCTCTAGCCTACAACATGATTGTAGCTAACACCCTCTTTAGAAAGAGAGAATCACATATGGTGACTTTTAGTAGTGGCCAACACTCTAGCCAGATTGATTTCATCCTCTCGAGAAGAGAAGATAGGCCTGCGTGCCTAGACTGTAAGGTGATACCTGGGGAGAGTGTTGTACCCTAGCATAAGCTGGTGGTTGCTGACTTCCTCTTTCGGATTCGTGTCCAGCGGGATAAGCGTGCCAAGGTCGCTAGAACGAAGTGGTGGAAGCTCAAGGGGGAGGTAGCTCAGGTGTTCAAGGAGAGGGTATTTAAGGAGGGCCCTTGGGAGGAAGGAGGGGATGCGGACAATGTGTGGATGAAGATGGCGACTTGCATTCGTAAGGTGGCCTCGGAGGAGTTTGGAGTGTCCAGGGGAAGGAGAAGCGAAGATAAGGATACCTGATGGTGGAATGATGATCTCCAGTAGGCGCTTAAAGAGAAGAAAGATTGCTTCAGACGCCTATACCTGGATAGGAGTGCAGACAACATAGAGAAGTACAAGATGGCGAAGAAGGCCGCAAAGCGAGCTGTTGGTGAAGCAAGGGGTCGGGCATATGAGGACCTCTACCAACGGTTAGGCACGAAGGAAGGTGAAAGGGACATCTATAAGATGGCTAAGATCGGAGAGAGGAAGACGAGGGATATTGGCCAAGTCAAATGCATCAAGGACGGAGCATGCCAACTCTTGGTGAAGGACGAAGAGATTAAGCATAGATGGCGGGAGTACTTCGACAAGCTGTTCAATGGGGAGAATGAGAGTTCTACCATTGAACTGAATGACTCCTTTGATGAGACCAGCATGCGTTTTGTGCGGCGCATCCAGGAGTCTGAGGTGAAGGAGGCTTTAAAAAGGATGAAAGGAGGCAAGGCGATGGGCCCTGATTGTATCCCCATTGAGGTGTGGAAAGGTCTCGGGGACATAGCGGTAGTATGGCTAACCAAGCTTTTCAACCTCATTTTTCGGGCAAACAAGATGCCAAAAGAATGGAGACGGAGTATATTAGTACCAATCTTCAAGAACAAGGGGGATGTTCAAAGTTGTACTAATTACCGTGGAATTAAGCTGATGAGCCATACAATGAAGCTATGGGAGAGAGTCATTGAGCACCGCTTAAGAAGAATGACAAGCGTGACCAAAAATCAGTTTGGTTTCATGCTTGGGAGGTCGACCATGGAAGCCATTTTCTTGGTACGACAACTTATGGAGAGATATAGGGAGCATAAGAAGGACTTGCATATGGTGTTCATTGACTTGGAGAAGGCCTATGATAAGATACCGCGGAATGTCATGTGGTGGGCCTTGGAGAAACACAAAGTCCCAGCAAAGTACATTACCCTCATCAAGGACATGTACAATAATGTTGTGACAAGTGTTCGAACAAGTGATGTCGACACCGATGACTTCCCGATTAAGATAGGACTGCATCAGGGGTCAGCTTTGAGCCCTTATCTTTTTGCATGGGTGATGGATGAGGTCACAAGGGGTATACAAGGAGATATCCCATGGTGTATGCTCTTTGCGGATGATGTGGTGCTAGTTGACGATAGTCGGAAGGGGGTAAATAGGAAGTTAGAGTTATGGAGACAAACCTTGGAATCGAAAGGGTTTAGGCTTAGTAGAACTAAAACCGAGTACATGATGTGCGGTTTCAGTACTACTAGCTGTGAGGAGGAGGAGGTTAGCCTTGATGGCCAGGTGGTACCTCGGAAGGACACCTTTCGGTATTTGGGGTCAATGTTGCAGGAGGATGGGGGTATTGATGAAGATTTTAACCATCAAATCAAAGCCGGATGGATGAAGTGGCGCCAAGCTTCTGGCATTCTTTATGACAAGAGAGTGCCACAAAAGCTAAAAGGCAAGTTCTACAGGACGGCGGTTCAACCCGCAATGTTGTATGGCACGGAGTGTTGGCCGACTAAAAGGCGACATGTTCAATAGTTAGGTGTGGCGGAGATGCGTATGTTGAGATGGATGTGTGGCCACACGAGGAAGGATCGAGTCCGGAATGATGATATACGAGATAGAGTTGGGGTAGCACCAATTGAGGAGAAGCTTGTCCAACATCGTTTGAGATGGTTTGGGCATATTCAGCGCAGGCCTCCAGAAGCTCCAGTGCATAGCGGACGGCTAAAGCGTGCGGAGAATGTCAAGAGAGAGCGGGGTCGACCTATTTTGACATGGGAGGAGTCCGTTAAGAGAGACCTGAAGGATTGGAGTATCGACAAAGAGCTAGCTATGGACAGGGGTGCGTGGAAGCTTGCTATCCATGTGCCAGAGCCATGAGTTGGTTGCGAGATCTTATGGGTTTCACCTCTAGCCTACCCCAACTTGTTTGGGACTAAAGGCTTTGTTGTTGTTGTTTGTACATACGGCTCTGAATGTGACAGACCTATTGACTAAACTTCTCTCACGAGCAAAACATGATCATACCTTAGTACTCTTTGGGTGTTAATCACATAGCGATGTGAACTAGATTATTGACTCTAGTAAACCCTTCGGGTGTTGGTCACATGACGATGTGAACTATGGGTGTTAATCACATACAGATGTGAATATTGGTGTTAAATCACATGGTGATGTGAACTAGATTATTGACTCTAGTGCAAGTGGGAGACTGAAGGAAATATGCCCTAGAGGCAATAATAAATTTATTATTTATTTCCTTATTTCATGATAAATGCTTATTATTCATGCTAGAATTGTATTAAGCGGAAACATACATGTGTGAATACATAGACAAACATAGTGTCACTAGTATGCCTCTACTTGACTAGCTCGTTAATCAAAGATGGTTAAGTTTCCTAACCATAGACATGAGTTGTCATTTGATTAACGGGATCACATCATTAGGAGAATGATGTGATTGACTTGACCCATTCTGTTAGCTTAACACTTGATCGTTTAGTATGTTGCTATTGGTTTCTTCATGACTTATACATGTTCCTATAACTATGAGATTATGCAACTCCGTTTATCGGAGGAACACTTTGTGTGCTACCAAACGTCACAACGTAACTCGGTGATTATAAAGATGCTCTACAGGTGTGTCCGAAGGTACTTGTTGGGTTGGCGTATTTCAAAATTAGGATTTGTCACTCCGGTTGTCGGAGAGGTATCTCTGGGCCCACTAGGTAATGCACACCATTATAAGCCTTGCAAGCATTGTAACTAATGAGTTACTTACAGGATGATTTATTACGGAATGAGTAAAGATACTTGCCGGTAACGAGTTTGAACTAGGTATTGAGATACCGACGACCGAATCTCGGGCAAGTAACATACCGATGACAAAGGGAACAACGTATGTTGTTATGTGGTTTGATCGATAAAGATCTTCATAGAATATTTGGGAGCCAATATGAGCATCCAGGTTCCGCTATTGGTTATTGACCAGAGACGTGTCTCGGTCATGTCTACATAGTTCTCAAACCCGTAGGGTCCGCACGCTTAAAAGTTAGATGACGGTTATATTATGAGTTTATGTGTTTTGATGTACCGAAGGTAGTTCAAAGTCCCGGATGTGATCATGGGCATGACGAGGAGTCTCAAAATGGTCGAGACATAAAGATCGGTATATTGGACGACTATATTTGGACACCGGAATGGTTTCGGGTCAGATTGGGACAATACTGGAGCTCTGGGAGGTTATCGGAACCCCCCGGGAGGTATATGGGCCTTAATGGGCTTTAGTGGAAAGGAGGGGAAAGGAGAAGGGAGGGGGCGCCCCCCAAGCCCAATCCGAATTGGGAGGGGGGCCGGGCCCCCCTTTCCTTCCTCCCTCCTTCCTCTTCCTTCCCTCTCCTTCTCCAAATAGGAAAAGGGGGAGTCCTACTCCCGGTGGGAGTAGGACTCCCCCCTTGGGCGCGCCTCCTCCTCTTGGCCGCCCCCTCCTCCACTCCTTTATATACGGGGGAGGGGGCACCCCATAGACACAACAATTGATCCTTGAGATCTCTTAGCCATGTGCGGTGCCCCCCTCCACCATTATCCACCTCGATAATATCGTGGCGGTACTTAGGCGAAGCCTCGCGTCAGTAGAACATCGTCGTCGTCACCACGCCGTTGTGCTGATGGAACTCTCCCTCAAAGCTCGGCTGGATCGGAGTTTGAGGGACATCATCGAGCTGAACGTGTGCTGAACTCGGAGGTGCCGTGTGTTCGGTACTTGATCGGCCGGATCATGAAGACGTACGACTATGAGGGTACGTAGACACACTCTCCCCTCTCGTTGCTATGCATCACCATTATCTTGCGTGTGCGTAGGATTTTTTTTGAAATTACTATGTTCCCCAACACTAGCACCGCGAGAACAAGCCCCACAGCAGAAGAAGGATGGCCGCCAACACAGTGCTGCATGGGTTTGTCTGGCAATGCGCCCAAGAGGTGGCGAGGAGGGAATAAGAGTTGGCAACAAAGTTTTAAATAGCCGGCTATAGCTGAGCTCAACCAACGAAGGTTTTTTGGCGAGCTAGAGTTCCACTTGTGTCACTCTGTGGGAGCGAGCGTGGCGTCTCCTTCGCAAATCACAAAAAAGTTGTACGCTTCCTCTGTTTGCACTGTATTTTGGCCTAGGAATCGTATCATGGTGATGCTTAAGTCTTAGGCACATGCACACGTTAGTGATATTGAGATTCCTAGACTTTGGTTGTGGTCTGCAGCGTACAAATTACCCTATTAGAGCATTTACTACCATAGTTGCCTACTCTGAGTCCCTATACACTTGCGGACGCGTTCGAACACAACCGTTGGTAGTGACTGGACAGTGCCCATTTTTAGATGTACAGAACCGTACTCCCCATATGCCCGCACCAAATCTACTATATCTAAATAGGAGCCCCGACTACTTGATTTTCGTACACTCTCATGCGTCCACGTCACCCCAATTCTTTTCAGCCATTTGATTGACCACTGATGGTTCAGATCTTCCACCCAGATATTTGATCCCCCACGCACGGCCTTCCCATTCAGCCCTCCTTCCTCGACCCAGGGAAGCGGAAGCGGAAGCGCACCTCCTCCAATGGAAATGTATTTCGTACTCCATTTCATAACATGGCATCCCTGTCTTCGATTCCCCATCTCTCTCCCAATCTACACAAACCCCATGCACTAACAGATGCATCAAAACTCATCCTCCTCTAGGGTTTTGTAGCCGTCATCGGGGGTA
The DNA here is from genome assembly GCF_018294505.1 of Triticum aestivum. Taxonomy (NCBI): domain Eukaryota; kingdom Viridiplantae; phylum Streptophyta; class Magnoliopsida; order Poales; family Poaceae; genus Triticum; species Triticum aestivum. Next base: position 124,203,398 of record NC_057813.1, on the reverse strand, counting down.
AAACCGGTGTCTACGACGGTGATGGAGGGGCAAGGGCAGGAACCCAAGATGATCGATCAGGAGGGCAAGTAATTAAGTCGCTTTTGTTCCTGCTTCCTTCCGGCCATGCATAGCCTAGAACCAATTCAATCTGATTGGATGCTGATGTATGGTTTCTGCCCGTGTTTCTCTTTCTGTTGCTACAACAAGGAGGACCACTGTTTTTTTGTAGGAACAACCCACTCATCTTGATCTGCCATGTCCTTTTTCTCAGTCAGGTTTGATGAAAATATACTCTTCCTCAAGTGCAGTTTGCCTTCAGGCCATTGCTACAGCTACATACGCAACCAAATACTTACCATGTATGTTCTCCACATTTTATGTCGTATGGGTCATTGATTTTCTTATGATTTGAATGTTTATGATGAGATTGTGTTGTTTGTAGATAGGCATCACGAATCAGTATTGTAGAATGGAAGGGTCACATATGTGCTACTACATTTTTGACTAAGTTGATGGATAAGAATAGATGCAGTCTAGCATCCAGTAGATGTGACCCCAGTTTCACTTTTTCCTAATGCGTTTGGAATTTCAGACACTCACCTTAAAAACCTCTTTTCTTGTCCATACAGGACTATATGTCTCTGTTAGCATGTTCAACTTATGTAACCAACGTGTTAAGATTCTTCTTTACAAATGAAAATTGTGAAGCCTCTCCTAGAGTTCTGAAGAAAAAAAGGGTCAATGTACATTTTCTTAGTTTTGAAGAATTACCGTCGACCAAAAGTTTATTGGTGGTTGTCTCAACTCTCAAAATCTCACCAATGGAGCTGCATCAGTTTAGTTGAAACACGGGGTTTAGGGTTTTGCGTGGGTGGTTGACATCCAGCCTCACGTCTCAATATATAGATGATCACAATTACAATTACATACGTATACAAATACATGTACAAGGACAATATACTAGACCCTTCTTTACAAGTTTCCTATCTTGCTGATCACCTATGCCTTAAGAATTCCAGTTTGGGCATGTATTCTAGCTGAATTAGTTCTCGTGTTGGAGTATATTATCTTGGACATTAAGCTTTGCCAGCCATATAAGACAGCTTATACTATCCTATATTTCTAATTAACTACTGTGTATAGGGACTGAAAAATAGCTATCATACTTATACTTGGCCGCCACTTACCAGCTTAACCTTGACTGTTTAAATCTTTTTTGCAGTTTGACATGGCAGACTTGCTACATACAGTTTAACATGATCCTCATACTTCATTTGTTGTCAATGCAGCAGCTATGTACCGCTGGTATATGAAAGGGGTGCGTAATATAGATATTTCGTTATGTGATTTTCAAGATTTTTTTAGGTCTATATAGTGTTATGTCTTCGCTATATATTCTTCGCCGTTTTTTCCCTTCATTTGGTCTCACACATGTAATCTTCAAGGACTGGATTGACACCAGCGCATATCCATTCCAACATATTAGCGTTGCAATGGTTTTGACTGGGGAATATATAGTGTAATAACTCTTTGTTAGATCATATTGGTGCTCGCAGTTGCACAATGATGTGAGAACCAAGAAAAAGTGAGATATTATCGTTGCCATTTATTTTACATAAAAAGGGTCTTTGTAGGGTTGCTGATTAATTGTTCCTGCTGCCATACACAATGGTGAGCTATATATTTTGATACTATATATTCATGTGTTTCATTTTTGAAAGAAAATAATAGCATATTTTAATGCAGCAACGCGTGGGGTATCACCTAGTTCATATAGTGCATGCAACCACGTAAACAAATTCAACGTAGATGAAACATCAAACAATGAATTTAGGTGATAGTTCATGAGACAGACTGAATCCGAACGAAAAGACATTGTTCACCGGATTACTAAAACAAAATAACAGAAAAGATGGGGAGAGGGAAAGATCACCACTTCTTTGTCGTGCTTCCCTTGTGGTCAGCGGCGTGGCATTCCATCTGCTCCGTGTACGCGCCCTCTGCGGGAGGATCGTCATCATCGTTGACATCGGAGCTGGTGGTGCCGCTCTCTGATGTGGAGGAACTGTAGCCTGCCAGACGGTGGAGAGTAAAGCTCTGCTCTCCGGCATGGTGTGAGGCCATCTTCTTGGTGCTGTCATTCTCCCTCGCAAGGCGCTCTGATATGTCTCCAACGTATATATAATTTATGAAGTATTCATGCTATATTTGCATGAGTTCTATCTGGTTTTGGTCCACTTTTATATTATTTTTATGGACTAACTTATTAATCTAGTGCCCAGTGTTAGTTCCTATTTTTTCACATGTTTTTGTTTCGCAGGAAAACCATAACTACCCACAGGCCGGGGGGGGGGGGGTGGCACCCCCTGCGGCGTTCCATGCAAGCTTGTGGACCCCTGAGACTCCTCCTGATTTGAATATTGAGAAACTCCCAAAAAGTAACCTAGAACTTTTACTCCACCGACGCAAGCCTCTGCTCCGAAGCGATCTCATCTAGAGGCCTTCTCCGACACCCTGCCAGAGGGGGAAACCATTGAAAAGGCCATATTCATCATCCTTGCGGCCTCCATGGTGAGGCGTGAGTATTTCATCCTTGGTACTAAGGGTTTGTACCAGTAGTTATGTGTTTGATCTCTCTCTCTCATGTTCTTGATTTGACATCATGAGCTTTATCAAATATAATTAGATCACATGATGTTCACCTCCCTCTCTTATTTCATGGTGAATTGAGTCTTGCTCTTTGAGGTTTGTTTATGTTGGATTGAATAATTTGGATTTTAGATCACTTGATGCATGTCTAACTCACGGATTCCCGTGGTGACAATGGGGTAATCTAGGTAACGTAAGAGTTGATTGATATGTATCATATGGTGTTGTCGTAGTACAAGCTCTAGAACTATCTGTGACACTTTGTGGTGGTACATAAGATGGATTGGAAACATGACTTTGAGGTGGTTTACTACCTACATGATTTTATCCTACATTCTCCGAGAGGAATCGAGACTTCAGAGTAATTCTATCCACACTTTGAGGGATTTGCAGGTGATTCAATTATCTTAATGTTGTTGAAAGATTGCAATAGCAAAAGTGTGAAGCCTAGGCCTTCTTTCTAAGCATCGAGACACCATTTTGCTCGCCTTTTGTTACTTGCTACCCTGCTGTTATTTGTTCAGATTATAAAAATCTATTTCTACCATCCATATACACATCTATCATAATCGCTTCGCTGAACTAGTGCACCTATACAACTGACAATTGTATTGGGTGTTTTGGGGACACATGGGACTCTTTGTATTTGATTGCAGTATTCTTTGAGACAGAACCATCTTCATCCTATGCCTACCACTGATTGATAAACCTAACGTCAACCACTTGAGGGATATTTGCTACTGTCATACAAAACTCTGCGCTTGGAGGCCCAACAAAGTTTACAAGAGTAAAGTTGTGTAGTAGACATCATGCTCCGAAGCCTCAAGCCCGAGGCGGGGCGCCTTCATATTCTTCCGCCGGAGTCGCCTGGCGTGAGTCTCGGCTGTGGTGAGCGAACGCCGCATCACCTCCTGAAGGAGCGCCTCCTCTGGATCCACCGGCATGGAGCGTGCACGTTGCCGGAATGAGGCGGGCTCAGCCGCAGTAGTCGCCCGCTGCCGCTCGGGCACGGCGGCCTTGGCCTTCGACTTCGGCATGCCCATGCGCACCGGAACCGAGGGCATGAGAACCCAATGCTGCCCGAGCGGTGTCAGAGCCGGAGGAGAAGGGGAGGAAGGTGCCCTGCTCCAGATCTGGATTGGAGCAGAGGGAGAAGGGCGAGCGCTTGTGCAAGCATTGAGACGGGGCAACCTGGAGGATCTTGCGGCGGAAGCCACTGAGCTCAAGCTTCCACCCATGTCCAGCTGTGACCACTTGATGGCAATGTAGAGCACAAGCTACTTGCCGTCGGGCGCATCGCTCCCAGAGTTCTTCTTCACAAGGTCGTCCCTGTACTGCCGGACTCGTCGCCGGAGTTGGCCATTGCGGAGGAGGCGAAGAGATTCGGATGGGAGAGGGGAGAGAAGAAGGCGAATGGATTGAGAACGACTAGGGTTCGTCTGAGGGTGTGCGGTTTTGTGGGGACGGTGGTGGAGACGGCGTGGCCCATAGAGGGCCAGGCCTACGTGGCGAGTGGGCCCGAGAATGTCCGGACCTCCCCATATCTGCCCTAGATATGGGCCGAATATGGGTAGTGCTTGTCAGCCTGGGCTTTTAGGCTGGATATTAGTAGCCCGGTTGGGTGCCATTTTTTGGTCCCGACAGGCTGTGTGGGCGTTTTAGTTGGGTATGGGGGTCCAGTTGTAGATTCTATAATGTACTAGAGGCTAACATGCACTTCACCAGGCCGTTGTTCACTCGTGGGATCTTTTTCTCTAGCAGGTTATTGTGGTTGGTTGTTTCATTTTAGTTTTACCTACGCTGACTTAGGTTTATTTATTGTCTAGTGGTGTTTTTTTCATTGATATATTGTGTTGGACTGTTGTTGGAGATGATTGAGAGGAGTTGTTAGGTGTGTGGTTGTGGAGTACTTGCATGTTCTGACCTTGGTGTCAGCCGGCTCATGAAGTTCCTGCTCACTCAAATTAGCTCCCTGCTCCGCTTACTCGCTTAACTTTTTTTTCTCCCTCCACGCTTAGCTTAGAAATAGCGCGAAAAAATCGGCTATAGTATTTTTTTATTTGAAGAAGTTCATTAAATCAAAAGAACTTCACATACTCTAAAACAATTGGATTTTAAAATGCGGGGATTAAAAAATGAAATATACAAAAAATGTTTGCACATTAACAAAATATTAGTACATTTTGAACATTATTTACATATTTCAAATAGGTTTGCAAATTAAAAATGTTCACAGACTTAAAAAATGTTTGCTAACTTTAAAAGTAATCATGAGTTCTATAAAATTTCATGAATTATTAAAAATATTCATAATTTCCAAAAAAATCATAGTCTTTAAAATATGCATGACATTTAATAAATATTCATGAATTACCATGTTAAAAATAAATAAATAAGAAAGAGTAGTAAATCGAAAAAAGGAAAATCAAACAGGAAATTGAAAGAGCAGAAAAAACCAAAGACAGAACTAATAAAATAGGTGAAATATAGAAAATAAAAAGTAGGCAATATCTTCTGAAACCGAAAAAATCAGCAAGCCCAAAGACACTCAAAATCTAGGGATATAGTATATTGAAAGATAGACCAGATTAAATTTATTCTAAGTATATTTTGTGTGAAAACAACGAATGCCATATATTAAGGGCCCATCCGGAAGTCCTCCCGCTCGGCGCTTCTGCATCTTGTAACACCCCAAAAATTTGACCATGTTTTGGTTATTAAAATTTTGCCACGAGATTAAAAAATTTACTTTATAGTTTTTTCTTTTAATTTCAGAACCCCTCTTTTTTTCTTTGATATTGTGGCGTTTTTACCCCAAGTAAAAACTTTCCAAGATTATCATTGGACTTGTATATCCTCTCAAGAAATATAATTCTTTTATCAGTAGGTTTATTTGCATAATTGTTTTTCCTGAGCTTTATTCTTTTAAAATGATTTTTCATAAGTTTTAGGACCTCTTTTGCACTGCAACTATTTGATAAATACATTTAAAATTTTGACCAAATTTTGGGGATGACATATGATGTCCCTAAATCACTTTTGTGCAAAAATATATTTTTGTCATGGGAGATATAGAGCTCTACCCCAAAGTTTCAGAACTAGTCCAGTTGGTACCTTTGCAATACAACCCCTTTAAATAATTCTTTAAAAAGTCTACCAAGTATTTGGAGATGAAAGTAGATGCATATAATTCATTTTTATGCAAAAACCCATGTATGTTCTTTGCAAGATTTGAGCAAATCATCCTCTTTTGCTCTCTGGACCAGATTGGCATTTTCTACTGCCTGCAACCCTATTTTATTTTGCTCTAATACCCATGATCTTTCTCCTACTTCTAAACCACCCTACAAAACCCTTAAGTCCAGGAGAGTGGCCCCATGGGAGTATTTTTGGTCCATAAAATGATAGCCTTTAGTTTCTGTCCATATTTGGTTTTCTCAAAAACTTGAACTGACAAGTTTCTGGCCTTGACTAACTAACCTTGCCACCATCACCTACACCTAATGAGACATTGATTTGGAGATTTTGGCCACCCCAAGAAATGCCTAGATGCCCTTGGCATTTCATCGAGCAGGTTAGGAGCATGGCCAGTTTTGGCATACTTTTGGACTTGCATTATGAAGTTGCCCTAATGGGCTTACCAGCATGTCTATTAGCTCCCATATGATCTTTGGCCTAGTCATGTTTGGTTGTAGAGGCAACAGAGGGGCATAGAGCGCGCTAGCATTGCGTCGAACACCTAACATGCGTGCGCTGGGCGCGCCCAAAGCGCACGTTTTGCACGCGCGTGCACCGAGTCGCTGCGTCCCACTGCCGCCTCCCCGTGCTCGTTCTGGCCACTCCCCTCGCACAGCCAGCACGCTCGACCCCTCCTCGCCGCAGAACCGCCCTGGCCCCCTCCTGGCGCCCTACAGCGCCGTCGTCAGGTCGGCCATGGCAGCAAGCGGGCGGCCGCAATAGCCCCTGCCATGGATGGCGCCGCCCGAGACACACGCGTACACCAGCTGCCCTTGGGAGCAGTCCGAGCTCATCCAGAAGCTCGTCTGCAAGCGCTCGTCGCCGCCATGTCCCCCTGCAGCAACAGAACGGCGGTTCACCGTCGAGCTTATCCACGGCAGCCGTAGAGACGACCCTGGCCGCCTATAAAAGGACCCCCGAGCTCAACCGAGTCCTCAGGCAACCTCAGGCCACTCCTCCAGAGCCCCCATAGCCAGCCATCGACGGCGGGAAGCCTTCTTCCTCGTCTCCGGCCGATTCGGCCGCCGCCCCCTCCGGTCCCGTCCGTCGCAAACAGAGTCTACCCCACCCTTCCAGCACCACCGTTCGACTCCCCATGGCCTTGCAGAGCCTCCCAACCTCTCAAACACGATCGGGAGGCACCGTAGCCCAAATCCCTAATTCTCCCGAAGCCACCGTCCGCCACAAAGCTCGCCGCTGGTGACTCCCTTCACCCCCGCCAGCCGTTCGAACACCGGGCGGACCACCCTGGACCCGCGGATCCATCCCCGCCCTCAGAACCCCGCGGGGAACCACCGTTCGTCGACGGCGATCGTCGAAGTCCCGCCTCCGCTCGGGCAGAGGAAAAGGAGGGAGAGGCGACTGGTCAAACCTGACCAGTGGGCCCAGTGGACCCACTGTCAGTAACCCACGCGCCAGTCCATGCTGGATAAGTGAAAGAATAAAGTCTCGAGTACGCTCCCCCCCCCCCCGAACCGTTTTTCTTTTTTTCAGTTTTATTTATTTATTTATTAAAAACAGAATTTGACTGAAACTTTGACTGGCCATAACTTTTTAAATATAACTCCAAATGAGTTGATTCTTCTTCCTACCTTCCCCAAATTTTGTCTAGTTTATTTTAATATTTATTTGAAAAAAATTCAGACAACTTTTTTGTACTGTTTTGAAACTATGGTTTAATTTGAATATTTTCAGAAATAGGATTTTGATGAAGAAGAAAAATTTCAAAAGTTTTAGGATGCACCCTGCCTCTACACAACTTGAAGGCAAGCATTATGAACCCTGGCATAATGTTGTCGTGTGTTGTTTGATACAGTTACAACACGCCTCATCTCGGGGTTTGCGTTATTTTTATGTGATGAGATGAACATACTCATAAGTGCATATTGATGATTCCGTGCTATTGGGATTTGATACGTTGTGCTAGCATTCGCCCTCGTATGACTTTCATGCCTATCGGAAGAAATCCAGGAGAGCCTCTGTCTTGGGTAGACACTAGCTTGTCTCCGATCTTCGTCGAGACGGTTGAGTCCGGTATGGCATAGTAAGGTATGATGAGTGGTGATTCTGCCTGTTGGTTGAAATATATTTGTTATGCTAATCATGCAGGGAATACTTAAACCTCCTGAGTCGACCGTAGATCGAGTCTTGTTCCAGTAACCCCCATACTTGTTTCGTACTACCACTTGTCCCTGTCATCGGAAGGGTATGGTTCAGTAAGTTGTCAACCCCTTTCTAGCACACACCATACAGAGAGGCCATGGTGGAAGATACCGGCTGCATCCGGTAGGCATGCCACCTGGTCCGGGGGCATGGGTGTTTCCGATTGTAGCCGAGGGGTAGCTCCCCTAGTTTGCGCGCGTTATAAATTTTGTGATCCCATGCTACTCGAGGTTGTAGTCTTCCCACTTAGAGTTTTGCTTAATGAGTGTCGTGGGTGATTCCAGGCACCGGTAAGTCAGGCTGGTGTGTGCGGTCAGGTGTGTTTTCAATTAAAATACCGTAGGCGGAATTAGTCCGGATGGACTAACGGAATCCGTTACTCGTGGGTAAAGAGTACACCCTCTGTAGAGATTATATCTATTCGAATAGCTGTGTCCATGGTTAAGGACTACAGTCTGGGATGGGTCAAGTGTCGGTCTTAGTGTCGGTCTTCGGAGGAAAAACTACTAAACCAAAACATGGATCATGGCTTGTGACTCATAATGATTATGGTTATTATTATTATTATGGACAAACCCTTTATGTTATTTTAATTATTGAGTATCCCTGGGAAGGTTCTACCTCCTGGATATTCACCGTGATTATTTCCTTATAAGCCCTTTATGTGGTGTCGCACGGACGCCCGACTGTGGCATGCTTGTTATTTCTATTATAAGCCCTTTATGTGGTGTCGCTCAGACGCCCGACTGTGGCCTGTTTGTCATTTAAATTACTTATAAGCCCTTTATGTGGTGTCGCTCAGATGCCCGACTGTGGCCTACTTGTCACTTAAATTACTTATAAGCCCTTTATGTGGTGTCGCTTAGACGCCCGACTGAGGCATGCTTTATATCATTACCCTTTCGAGGCGTCGCTTCAGACACCCGATTGGTGCATTTTATTTCTACTCCATTATTGCATATTCATGTTGTACATAAATAACCTACGTGCATGCATCAAGGATTTTATTTTGTGTCTGACGTTGTGATCATAGAATAGTTTAGAGCATGATTATCATTTGCATATTATACCTGTGCTCATAATGTTTGCGAGTACATTCAAAAGTACTCACTGGTTTGTCCCTGGGTATTGTCTTGGCCAGATTTCTTGCATGGAGAGGAGCGTTGCGCTGACAGCCCCGGAACCCACGCACTGGTGATAGCAGTCTCGCGAAGATACGAGTTATCCAGGTCAGCTGTTCCTGTGGGAAATGGGGTTCCACAGATGCTGATGAACCACCAACCGCTTCCGCCATCAACCACTAGAAACCTCGTGTTTACTCATAGGCCAGAATGGTCTTGTACTACATGCTATGTATTTTGCTTGGAGTTTTTGTATCAAGTTTGTGTCTCGCCAGCTAATAGTAATCCTGGGGCTGGTGAGCACAAGGGCCATTTTCTGGGAAATTAATATCCCAAAAATCCGGTCCTGACAAACTTGGTATCAGAGCCAGGCTGACCATTGGCTAATCCTATCTTAGCCAGGTCAATAAACCTAGGTTAACCAATCTATCAGACCTTAACCTAACCCCAACCAAACTTCTTGTCTAAGATAGCCACACAATGACCCCGACACCTTTTGGCAGTCAGTGCCCAACCTATCAGCCTAGCCTGTCGATCACGCGCCAGTGACCGACACCTAAATTTTCTCATTCGCAAGCGTGCGAAGGAAGACCCCGTCCCCTTTTTTCTATAAAAAGGGCACGCTAGCCTCAACACAGCACAGCACAGCCTCTTCCCCAAACCGAGCTATAATGCCTGGCCCCGTCATGCACAATGATACCACAGCAACCAACCTTGGAGGTTTCGTGACCGTGCTAGCAAACCTCACCTGCCGTGCCTTTGCATTAGAAGAACCCCCAGAATATGTTGTGTACCAAGGACCCATGGGCGGTGAGAGACGTCAATTCTGGGCCACTGTGCACATCTATGGTAGGGGTCTATCGCCAGAACACCCATACAGGTTCACCGGAAGGACAACTTCCTTTGAGCCACAAGCCATCCAACTAGCTGCTCGAGAGGCTGTAGTTCAACTCCGGCACTTGTCGCCCAGAGTTAACTGTCGCTCGTTAAACTACTACCCCAGCCGTGACGGGTATGGTAGGCCACGCCAAGTTGCCAACGGAGATCACAAGACAGATCCTGCTTTGTTGCATCTAGTGCGCTATGTAGGTGCGCTAGAGGAACTGTTTGATCAAATCACCCTTGATCTGATCACAGCTCGTGGAGAACTGGTTCACCGAGCCCCGGCGAGAGGATAAGATGAGCCCGACACCGACAACCCAGTCGTGCTATTCGGACACCCGATAGAGTCCTTGAGGTCCACCCCAGCCATCGACCAAAATACTTTGGTGTCCCCAGAAGTGCTTCGTCGCCTTTTGGGAACACGCTCCAGCGGGATTGTGGCCAACAATCCCCGGGATGGTCATCATCGCTTCCCCGACCCGGCAGCCCCTCAACCCTCTCCAGCTAATCCCGACAGTGAAACCCGTGGAGAAGCCTCGACGTCCACAATGCACGCCCTCTTAGATATAAACGAGGTAGACTAAGTCACTCGAATAGTACTGAGTCTCAGTATGTCCACGCCCTGTAATTGTGTAATCTTGTATCTCCATTAATAATCGCAGCCTGCATGTGTGCCTCTGTTTTAAATAGTAGCCTTGCATACATATGATAGCGTGCGGTTGCATTTTTTTTATTATTCCGGACACAGTTACCAAAACCACCCCGACGGCACCCACAGTAGTATGTCACTTTTGTGAGATATGTGTATCTGTAGCTTTGACCCCGACCCCATAGAGTCGATTCGACAAACTAGTTACCCTTCACCACGGTAAATAATCCAGCCCCGATACTTTATAAAAGGCCACCTCGTGACCTTGCCAAGTATCCCTCACATTGTGCACAACTCTCACGGCCATTTCTTTGCCATTCCGAGCCCTAGTATTTACCTGAGAACTCCAGATGCAACCCCGGGTAGTTTTGTTAAAATATTGTGGGACTTTACCTGCAGTACCATAAGTGCTATCCACCCACCCCAGTACGAGTTGCTCAAATCGAGGATCACCCCATCCACCTCGAAATATTGGGCAGTGGTGCACATCCCTTCTGCAAACCCAAACCAAGACCCAACGAAAGTTTCCTTCATGGGGAAATCTATGCCGAATCCGCATATGGCCATACAAGCTGCTGCATATGAAGCGCTTGCTCGCCTTCGATTCGCGGTACCCTACGCCAGCGATCGAGGGTATTATTACTTTCCGAGTCGTGCAGCACCCGGAGAAGTAGCATCTTTTCCCGGTGGACGAATTGAGAGAGACCCAGTACTGGCCAACCTTGCCCAGTATGTCATCGCTCAAGAGCGTTTAACCCAACGAGTGATGGGTTATCTCCAAAGCCTCGCTGATTTAAACCCTCAGATCGCCATCGGCAGACCACTGAGGCCCGGCCAGGAGAGGCACATTCATCGACTAGTCAACCCGCTTCCTCCGATAGAAGAAGAGTGTGCCCCGATTCCAGAGACTTTTTCTCAGGACCCTGTCCACTTACCGTTGACATTGTAGATGTCACTGCTATGTTTATTGTCCCAACATTTATTTATGTGTTGCAACTTATGCGTGGTATGCAAAATTTGTGCGATGTATTAAGTAATTTTTATTGCAATTAATGTGAGTTGTTTTTACTGCAGTAAAATTTTATTAACTGTTTTCACTCTCGGTAAATCCTGAAGTGAGATTCTTTCCCTGAGTTGTTGCAGCATATATCTCTTCACGACAAAGATTTTTTCTCTATTCACGCAGCACCATAACAACAAACTCACAACCCCAACTACTCGACCAAGTGCAAATACTCGTGGACATTTATGCACCAAACTAATCACCTCCCTAACACCCCACAGTCTCAGAGGGAGAGATTTGTGAGTAATTACTCCGGTACAAGTTACCTCCGGCACCCTGACAGCAGTTAGCACCTGACACCGCACCTAATCCTCATGATCACCGCAACCGGGGAGAGCTAACACTCGAGCGGCAGCATCACGACGATCATCGAGGATCATCACGCACAGGAGCACGGAGAACCCCAGCAATGCCGCCAACCCTCCGCACATCAGGACCACGTACCAGTCCGGCATCACCTCCGCCAATAGAGCTCGTTTCGAGCTCCTGCAAACAAAAATGGAGGAGAAGGGAGGAGGAGGAGAAGCGAGGCCAGGTGTGAGGAAGAAGAAAAGAGCACCTCAGTCGTTTTATAGCTCGAGATCGATGTACGATGGGCGAAGTCCACCAGCGCTGCTCGTCGCCCGATCGCCGGTGTTTGGAGGCGAATCCGCGAGCAATGCCGACAGTGCACTGGCCCGCGAGGTGAGTGCACGCTGCGCCAGCAGCTAGCACGCCGCGCACTACCGCAGTACGGCCTAGATGCCCTATGAGCTAGACGTCGCCGGTGGAGAAAGCACGGGAAAGCGCGTGGGAGAGAGGAAGAAGAGAGAGCCAGAGGTAGAGGAAGAGACCGACAGTGGACCCCGGGTCCACCTGTCAGCCACAGAGAGCACTGTGCTCTCGGGTATGACCAGCGTATTTTCAGTAATTTAGAAGTTTATTCTAAATTTACTGTCACCAATAGTAGAAATTTACTGAAAAATTTTCCATGCGACGCCAGCTTGCCACACTGTAGTTTTGCACCACTTATTGCCCACTCACCATAGCTACATTTTAATTACATGAGTGGGATGGTTATTTTTGTGATAGTAGGATTAAAAAATTTCAAAACAACCCTTAGCAAATCTCGAGGAAGAGATTTTTTAAGGGGGTAGTGTTGTAACAACCCAAAAATTTGACCAGGTTTTGGTTCTTAAAATTTTGCCAGGAGATTAAATTTTTTACTTTATAGTTTTTTCTTTTGATTTTAGAACCCCTCTTTTTTTTTCTTTGATATTGTGGAGTTTTTACCCCAAGTAAAAACTTTCCAAGATTATCATTGGACTTGTATATCCTCTCAAGAAAAACAATTCTTTTATCAGTAGGTTTATTTGCATAATTGTTTTTCCCGAGCTTTATTCTTTTAAAATGATTTTTCATAAGTTTTAGGGCCTCTTTTGCACTGCAACTATTTGATAAATGCATTTAAAATTTTCACCAAATTTTGGGGATGACATATGATGTCCCTAAATCACTTTTGTGCAAAAATATATTTTTGTCAAGGGAGATTTAGAGCTCTACCCCAAAGTTTCAGAACTAGTCCAGTTGGTACCTTTGCACTACAACCCCTTTAAATAATTCTTTAAAAATTCTACCAAGTATTTGGAGATGACAATAGATGCATATAATTCATTTTTATGCAAAAACCCATGTATGTTCTTTCCAAGATTTGAGCAAATCATCCTCTTTTGCTCTCTAGACCAAATTGGCATTTTCTACTGCAACCCTATTTTATTTTGCTCTAATGCCCATGATCTTTCTCCTGCTTATAAACAACCCTACAAAACCCTTAAGTCCAGGAGAGTGGCCCCATGCATGGGAGTATTTTTGGTCCATAAAATGATAGCCTTTAGTTTCTGTCCAGATTTGGTTTTCTCAAAAACTTGCACTAACAAGTTTCTGGTCTTGACTAACTAACCTTGCCACCATCACCTACACCTAATGAGACACTGATTTGGAGATTTTGGCCACCCCAAGAAATGCCTAGATGCCCTTGGCATTTCATCGAGCAGGTTAGGAGCATGGCCACTTTTGGCATACTTTTGGACTTGCATTATGAAGTTGCCCTAATGGGCTTACCAGCATGCCTATTAGCTTGCATATGATCTTTGGCCTAGTCATGTTTGGTTGTAGAGGCAACAGAGGGGCATAGAGCATGCTGGCATTGCGTCGAACACCTGACGTGCGTGCGTTGGGCATGCCCAGAGCGCACGTTTTGCACGCGCGCGCACCGAGTCGCCGCCTCCCACTGCCGCCTCCCCGCGCTCGTTCTGGCCACTCCCCTCGCACAGCCAGAACACCCGACCCCTCCCTCGCTGCAGAGCCGCCCTGGCCCCCTCCTGGCGCCCTACAACACCATTGTTAGGTCGGCCATGGCAGCAAGCGGGCGGCCGCAGCAGCCTCTGCCATGGACGGCGCCGCACGAGCCACACGCCTACACCAGCTGCCCTCTGGAGCAGTCCGAGCTCATCCACAAGCTCATCTGCAAGTGCTCGTCGCTGCCACGTCCCCCTTGCAGCAACAGAACAGCGGTTCGCCGTCGAGCTTATCCACGGCAGTCGCGGAGCCGACCCTAGCCGCCTATAAAAGGACCCCCGAGCTCAACTGAGTCCTCAAACAACCTGAGGCCACTCCTCCAGAGCCCCCATAGCCAGCCATCGACGGCGGGAAGCCTTCTTCCTCGTCTCCGGCCGATTCGGCCGCCACCGCTCTCCGGTCCCGTCCGTCGCAAACAGAATCTCCCCCACCCTTCCAGCACCACCGTTCGACTCCCAGTGGCCTTGCGGAGCCGCCCAACCTCTCAAACACGATCGGGAGGCACCGTAGCCCAAATCCCCAATTCTCCCGAAGCCACCGTCCACCGCAAAGCTCGCCACCGGCGACTCCCTTCACCCCCGCCGGCCGTTCGACCACCGGGAGGACCACCCTGGACCCGCGGATCCATCCCCGCCCTCAGAACCCCGCGGGGAACCGCCGTTCGTCGACGGCGATCGCCGGAGTCCCGCCTCCGCTCGGGCAGAGGAAAAGGAGGGAGAGGCGACTGGTCAAACCTGACCAGTGGGCCCAGGGGACCCACTGTCACTGACCCACGCGCTAGTCCATGCTGGATAAGTGAAAGCGTAAAGTCTCGAGTACGCTTTCCCCTTGAACCGTTTTTCCTTTTTTCAGTTTCTTTTATTTATTTATTAAAAACAGAATTTGACTGGCTATAACTTTTTAAATATAACTCCAAATGAGTTGATTCTTCTTCCTACCTTCCTCAAATTTTGTCTAGTTTATTTTAATATTTATTTGAAAAAAATTCAGACAACTTTTTTGTACTGTTTTGAAACTATGGGTTAATTTGAATATTTTCAGAAATAGGATTTTGATGAAGAAGAAAACTTTCAAAAGTTTTAGGATGCACCCTGCCTCTACACAACTAGAAGGCAAGCATTCTAAACCCTGGCATAAGGTTGTCGTGTGTTGTTTGATACGGTTACAACACCCCTCGTCTCTGGGTTTGCGTTAGTTTTTATGTGATGATACGAACATACTCATAAGTGCATATTGATGATTCCGTGCTATTGGGATTTGATATGTTGTGATAGCATTCGCCCTCATATGACTTTCATGCCTATCAGAAGAAACCTGGGAGAGCCTCTGTCTTGGGTAGACACGAGCTTGTCTCCGGTCTTCGTCGAGACGGTTGAGTCCGGTATGGCATAGTAAGGTATGATGAGTGGTGATTCTGCCTGTTGGTTGAAATATATTTGTTATGCTAATCATGCAGGGAATACTTAAACCTCCTGAGTCGACCATAGATCGAGTCTTGTTCCAGTAACCCCCATACTTGTTTCGTACTACCACTTGCCCCTGCCATAGGAAGGGTACAGTTCAGTAAGTTGTCAACCCCTTTCTAGAACACACCGTACAGAGAGTCCATGGTGGAAGATACCGACTGCATCCGGTAGGCATGCCACCTGGTCTGGGGGCATGGGTGTTTCCGGTTGTAGCCGAGGGGGTAGCTCCCCTAGCTTGCGTGCGTTATAAATTTTGTGATCCCATGCTACTCGAGGTTGTAGCCTCCCCACTTAGAGTTTTGCTTAATGAGTGTCGTGGGTGATTCCAGGCACTAGTAAGTCAGGCTGGTGTGTGCGGTCAGGTGTGTTTTTTAATTAAAAGACCGTAGGCAGAATTAGTCCTGATGGACTAATGGAATCCGTTACTCGTGGGTAAAGAGTACACCCTCTGCAGAGATTATATCTATTCGAATAGCCATGTCCATGGTTAAGGACTACAGTCTGGGATGGGTCAAGTGTCGGTCTTAGTGTCGGTCTTCGGAGGAAAAACTACTAAACCAGAACATCGATCATGTCTTGTGACTCATAATGATTATGGTTATTATTATTATTATTATGGACTAACCCTTTATGTTATTTGAATTATTGAGTATCCCTGGGATGGTTCTACCTCCTGGATATTCATGGTGATTATTTCCTTATAAGCCCTTTATGTGGTGTCGCACAGACGCCCGACTGTGGCATGCTTGTTATTTCTATTATAAGCCCTTTATGTGGTGTAACTTAGACGCCCGACTGTGGCTTGTTGTCATTTAAATTACTTATAAGCCCTTTATGTGGTGTCGCTCAGACGCCTGACTATGGCATGCTTGTCATTTAAATTACTTATAAGCCCTTTATGTGGTGTCTCTTAGACGCCCGACTCAGGCATGCTTTATATCATTACCCTTTCGAGGTGTCGCTTCAGACACCCGATCGGTGCATTTTATTTCTACTCCATTATTGCATATTCATGTTGTACATAAATAACCTGCGTGCATGCATCAAGGATTTTATTTTGTGTCTGGCATTGTGATCATAGAATATTTTAGAGCATGATTATCATTTGCATAATATACATGTGCTCATAATGTTTGCGAGTACATTCAAAAGTACTCACTGGCTTGTCCCTGGCTATTGTCTTGGCCATATTTCTTGCATGGAGAGGAGCATTGCGCTGACAGCCCCGGAACCCACGCACCGGTGATAGCAGTCTCGCGAAGATAGGAGTTATCCAGGTCAGCTGTTTCTGTGGGAAATGGAGTTCCACAAACGTTGATGAACCACCAACCGCTTCCGCCATCAACCACTAGAAACCTCGTGTTGTACTCATAGGCCAGAATGGTCTTGTACTACATGTTATGTATTTTGCTTGGAGTTTTTGTATCAAGTTTTTGTCTCGCCAGCTAACAGTAATCCTGGGGCTGGTGAGCACAAGGGCCATTTTCTGGGAAATTAATATCCCGAAAATCCGGTCCTGACACAACTCCACGCGTGGAGCCGGACCTAATGGATGAGCTCCGCGGAGTGTGCTTCTCGAAGCACATCGTTCCTCTAGTGCAAAAAGTTGAACCAGCTCAAGCCCATCTTCAGGAAATGGAGAAGCAAGGAGTTTGACATAATTACAAGAGGATGCCACCGCCAAGTCAAAAACAACATTTCGTAGCACTTGTATTTGACACCTATTCCCCGAATCTGCAGGCAGCAATCACTTTTCCCTCGACATCTCTTCCCCTCGTAACCTAACAAGCGCCGCCGGTCGCCGCCGCCGCCGCCGCGCCCGATTCCACCCCTCGCTGGCGGCGAGCCTCTTTGCCGGTAGATCTGACTAGTCCAGCCCCGTTCCCGCCGGAACCCGTCCCAAAGGAGCGCTTCCCCGCCACTAGCTAGGAGAAACAACCCCACCGGCAGGAGACACCCACCTTGACGCCATTGATGCCGCTGTCACCATGTCCTCCTTTGAGCCAGCCTCCTGGCCCTCGCCCCCTTTCCCCAACCCAAGGTGAGTTTGCCTTTGATCCTTCCCTATGGCAGTCATGGTGATGCTACTGTAACATGTGCTAGGAGAAGCTGTCAAGTGAGCCGAACGCATCGAAATAGCCAGGTGAAGTGAGAAGCTAGCTCAAGAAGCTGGATTTGTGGAGTTTTGAGAAGCTAGAGCGTTTCAGAACACGCCCTAAGTATCAGAAGTCCTAAAAACACGACCAACCAAAAACATAAATTATAATAAAATCCTTGTGAGTGCAGAAGTCTTCTTTGTACCACATCCACATCCACTGACGACGCATCGTGAGTATAGCTCGATGCCGCTGCTGGGCCTCTGCCTCGATGGAGCAAACTTTTGTAAACACATGAGTTTGTCAAAGTTGCGGCTACAAAATAATAGATACAGACTAGGGAACATTAGTAGTCGTGACCTGCAAAGAAAATCCACCACCTCAAAGAAGAAAACACAAATAAGGGCCTGTAGAAACTCAATAGACTATGAATGCCGGACGACTCCAGATGGAACAACCAGAAACTTAAACCTCCAGGATTTTGGAAGACCCGCCAGAGACACAACTCTGCATGCCTATCGCCAGTGATAAGCACACCAATGGAACGGGAAAAGGGCGATGTGAATATTATTCGTACACTAGGACAACACCGTCACCTCGCCACCCCAAACCAAACACATATATTCTCTAAAGAAGACCTAGAAAAAAATCACCCATGCGTATATTTTCTATAGGCAAAATGAAGTTTCTTAAGGGTGTATTCCTACATAGAAAAAACATTTCGCAAGGAATTATCGGACCCTAATACACATAAATACATGTCAAATCGAGAGAGAAAATAGGCTAATAATTCTAAGATGAATAAAATATGGAAAATCGAGAAGGAATTAGTTCACCCACAGTAATTGTAACGTCATAGATGTCTAGTAGTACTCCCTCCCTCCTTGAAAGAGTGCACTTCCAACTTTATTGAAGGGTCAAACTATCTCAAAATTTGACATAATTTGTGCAAAAATATATCAATGTTTGTGAAACCAAATAGGTATATGATGAAAATATATTATATCATGAATCTAATGGTACTAATTTGATGGCATAAATGTTGATGTATTATTGTACAAATATAGTCAAACATAAAAAGTTTGACTTTGTAACAAAGTTGAAAGTACACTCTTTCAAGGGCGGAGAGGGTATATATCATCTAAGTAGGATAAGGACATCTAACTAGCTAAAGGCAATCAATCATCATACTACAATAACAATCATTTCACAGCTATGATTGAGGAGCCGGGCCAATACACAAGTTATTCAACCCGCAACAATAAAATAAAATAAATATACAAGTTATTCAAATTCTGACATGTTGTCCCGACGGCTAATCAGCTTGTGTTTGGAGTCGAGACAACGAAGGCTGTTGCCTGCTGGAGGATCAGATCACTCATGTGCATGACAGCGTATTTCGAGTTTTTTTTTAAACAAGGCAAAAGGCTTGCCATTTTCATTGAATAAGGAGAAGGCTTAAGAGTCTTGGCAAAAGGCCAGGTTACAAGCATCACTCTCACGGCATTAAATTACACAAATATTTCGCCCCAGGAAGGCACCACAACGAAGTCTCCGCTTTGACGCGAGTCACAAGCACCCTGACTAGAATCGCCGTGTTGCGGAACACATGTGCATTTCGCTCGTTCCAAATTTCCCAAGACATAAGAAGCATAAGGAAAGAAGCGCCCTGCAGGATTGTGACCTCCTGGAAGCAATGTAGTACCACCACTCCTTGACGGAAATCATGCCTCCCCAATCTGTACGATGGACATCATGTAAACCAAGCCATGTTTTGATCATTCCCCAAACTCTAACAGTGTAACGACATTGGAGAGAAGATGAGTTGCTGATTCTGGCGTTTGTTTGCATAGCGGGCAAAGGTTACAGTTTGGCCAGCCCCTGCGCTGAAGCCGGTCAGCCGTCCAAATCCTATTGTTGATGGCCAACCAAGCAAAAAAAATATGCATTTGGGAGGAGCCCAATTCTCCCACACATATCAGAGTCGATATGGCAGAGAAATTGTGCACGGTACGCCGTCACTGCCGAATATTGGCCATCATTGGTGAGCTTCCAGTAAATTGAATCAGCTACACCGGGGTTGAGTTGAACGCATGATAGCTTAGTCCAAATATTGACGAACTCTGCTATGTCGTTCACAGCAAGGTTCCCACCAATGTCCACTCTGGATACCCACGAGTTATTATGTAAGGCCTTCTGGGCAGTGCAGTTTTTTCTTATAGAAATCGCAAAAATATTTGGTGCTATGTCTTTGGGTCTCGTACCGTTCAGCCAAGCAGACTCCCAAAAAGAGGCCCTTATCCCATCTAACCTTGGTGGCAGCATCAAATATGTCTTTATCTTTGTCATCACACGGGTTCCCCAAGGTTACCGAAGGTTTGCTTGGATCCGTCCAAGCTCCCCACAACCACAGGCGAGGAGCAGTAGCAAATTTTTCCAAGTTGAGAATACCTAGGCCACCAGGCACTTTAGATTTGCACACTTGCTCCCAGTTGATATTACATTTTCCACCAGAAACTTTGTCACAACCAGCCAAGAGATATGCACGCCGCAGGGAGTCGATCTTTTTTAGTACCTCAATAGGGAGGTTTAGCACCGTCAAGTAATATATAGCAATCGCCGTTACAACCGACTTAACAAGCATAACCCTTCATGGCGATGCAACATGTTTGCCCATCCATAGCGTAAGTTGGGCTGCAATCTTATCTTCGAGGGATTGGAAGTGGATTCTATTTAATCTTTTGATCGACAATGGCAGACCCAGATATTTCATAGGGAAATATGAGCGGTTGGCCTGGAAGGAGAGGAGGATATCATTCAGATCCAAGTTGTCACACCGGATTGGGGCAACTAGGCTTTTGGAGCAGTTGGTATGCAGGCCCGTAACCTCTCCAAAGTGAGCCAGCATATCCGCAAAGAACTTGACTTCAGTTTTGGTGGGAGCAAGAAAAACAGCCGCGTCATCCGCGTAAAGGGACGCCCTGATCGTCATAGCGTTACCACCAAGAGGTTGCGGTTTTCCTTGGGAAGTAGCCTTCTTGAGAATATGATGTAGGGGATCGATCGCCAGAACAAAGAGAAGGGGGATAGAGGATCTCCTTGCCTCCAGCCCTTCCCAAGCTTGATAGGGTTGCCTAGAATACCATTAAGCAAGACTCGCGAGGATGCCGAAGCCAAGAGCGTCGAAATCCAACCCCGAAAGCGCAGAGGTACTCCAAGGTGTTTGAGAAGGTCGAGGAGACAGTCCCAGCGAACAGAGTCAAAGGCTTTCTTGATGTCGAGCTTGAAAAGTAACGCTGGTGTTTTATTTCGGTGGAACGCCTCGCAAGATTGCGCACGTGCATGAAGTTATCATGTATACATCGTCGTTTGATGAATGTACTTTGCGCCTGAGATACAAGGTCATTCATGTGTGGGCCGAGCCGGTTGGACATCACTTTGGCAATAATTTTTGCAATGGCATGAATAAGACTGATGGGTCGAAAGTCCGATACATCTTCAGCCCGATCTTTCTTAGGAATGAGAGCGATGTCCGCGGAATTGAGCCAATGGAAGTGGGTGGCATGCAAGTCAGAGAAGCAGCAAATGGCTGACATGAGATCTCCCTTGATAATGTTCCAGCATGCTTTAAAGAAAGCACCGGTGAAGCCATCCGGGCCCGGTGTTTTGTCACTAGGTAAGGCAAAAACCGCAGCCTTGACATCCCCTTCGTTGATGGCTGCGTCCAACTCCTAAAGGACGCAACTTGGAGTTGGAATGATCCCCCAATTAATGTCAATGTTGCGTGTGGGACCTTTTTTAGCGATGCTCTTGAAATGGCTATGGATCACTTGCTCCTTCTAATCGTGTTTCGTGATCCAGCCAGAATTGTGCTTGAGATGATGAATGAAGTTTTTTCTCCTCCGATGATTCACCCGGAGATGGAAGTAACGGGTGTTAGCATCACCCTCCTTTAGATTGGTGATTCTGGAGTTTTGCCTTTTCCTAGATTTCTCAAGCACAGCCCATGCGATGATCTTTCTCTTTAGCCTTTTCCGAAGGTCGTATTCCTGTTGGGAAAGCTCTCTATGATCCATAGCCATATCAAGATGCAGAATAACTTCAAGCGCCATATGTAATTGGATCTTAGCTTTTGCGAAAAGGGACTTGCTCCAGGAGCGTAATCTTTGGCTAGTAGTTTTGAGCTTATGAAACAGCCTCTGATAGGGCTTGGAATGTGCTGATTATTCATCCCAAGCATTTTTGACCGTCTTTTGGAAACCCGGCATCTTGGTCCAATGGTTCTCGAACCAGAAGGACTTCGGTCGCTTGGGACCATCATCATTAGCGAGCAAAAGCGGCAGTGGTCCGGAAGTGAGATGGAAAGGGCATGAAGAATGTGATTGGCGAATTCGATGTCCCAGTCCTCATTGCAAAAAAAGTTGTCCAGTTTACAAAGCGTTGGGTTGTTTCTTTCATTGCTCCATGTGAACCTTCGATTCTGTAGATGGATCACCTTGAGCTCACAAGAGTTTAAGGTGTTGCGAAACCCAACTAGGAGGCTACAGTGCACATCAGCGTATTCGAGTTTCTTCCTTCCTCCCCATGCAGCTCCTCCAACACAAAAAACAAACTTTCAGTGAACATCATTGATACGTTTTTATGTGAGCTGTGGAAAAATCTAAGAGCATTTTTTTGCAGGGGAATTCAAAGAGCATTTAATATATGGAGTACACCAAGGAAAACAACATTAAACATGAAATGAACATATTCCCTGCAAAATACAGACCCCATTCTGCACCATAGACCTACCCTTGTCTTGTCACCGCTCCTCCCTCTGACGGACAACAGGCTGAGTGAGAGGGAACACTACACAACCTAGATGAATTCCAATCGCCATGTGGATCTTAATGTCTGCAATATAGTTTCTACTCTAGCAAAGACGCAGTAAGAACCCATGCCAAACTATCAAGCACACCAGCCCATTATTTTTCCTGATTAATCAGAATTAAGTCCTTCACAAAAAATTATTTAAAGTTTAAGTCATTAACCTATACAAACTTGTGTCTTTCTGTTGTTTCGTTGGCCAGGTCTTGGCGTACTGGTGCACAAGAGAGTACCATTTCTCTGCTAGTAACGTGTTCAAGTCCCCAGATCTTTGTCTTCGTTATACCTCTGACATTTTTAAATCAAAACCAACCATATCGCTTAAATATAAGGGTACACGCGGT